>NC_141064.1:57163374-57438374 GCF_041138505.1 Cibotium barometz | reverse complement strand
TAAGGTAAAACTAACATCGATCCTGGTATCATGTTTAATACAAGGCATTCTCCAGGAATCTATTAGTTCACCTTAGGCAAGGCTACCCCATACCAACCCAGGGCATCGGTCTGGAGTAGAATACTCCTCGTCTACCAAGTGTCAATAAGGCGATACGCCAACATTAGAGCACATAATAGACTTGCATTGCCATTTATTGTAGGCTTTTTTTTTTAAATTTATTTCTTTTGATCTTCGCTCCTGAACTATAATGTGTTCTTACATCCTTTGGACAAAGGGATAAAAGCTATGTCCTAGAGGTCAACACACACACAGCCAAGTTGTTCAAACATTAAGATGGTTATAACCCTAGACTTAACACAACCATATTCCCAGGTTAACTAAAGACTTCATGCATTCTCAAGAATATATCCAATAAGGTTAAACTCATTAATGATTTACACTAGCATGTCAGGCAACTTCAAAAACTAAGTAGTTCTTTGACAAGTTCCATGTGGTCATGCATTATAGTTCATGCAATTAATTGAACAGTAAAAATGAAAGAGAGTGGGCATGGAAGAATCACACCTGTATTTTGGAGATCTCCTTGATTCGAATAGAAATGCCCGCAATTTGATGAGATATTTTTGTATAAACGTTGCGACAGTCTCAGGACTTGAAAGCAAACCCACCTCAAACTTTTCAACTTGTACAACCAACTAACAAGCACTATACCTCGAGAGGCACATCAGTGTGAAAAATTAAAGACTCGTTTAAGGACTCCAAACTAGAAACAACTTGAAAACACTAACCTACCTACTACCAGTCACCACACTACTACTGAGGATATGGTAAGAGGATGTTGTAGAGTCCTAGCTCTAGCCCTAAGGCTAAGCCTCTATCCGCATCATCCAAATAAATAAAGTCAACCTCGGTAGTGCCATGAGTTTCATCTATCCATTCATTGTCGTCAGATATATCTTTTTCATTTTCCCATCCACATAAACTCATCAAGAATGTAACCATGCGAGGATAGTCATCTTGTGGAAAAGGGAAGTCTTGGGCTATCGGGGATATGTTTTCTACGGAGTAGGGGTCAGTCATGGTTAATAGGCGAGTTAGCCATTCTTAATCAACATTTTCCTCTCTGGTTAGTATGTCTATATGATCCAATTCAGTCTTAATTACAGGATAGCACATGAAATATCTGAGAAAGGTATAGATGATACCTCTCACCAAAGGTGGGAGTGGATGAAGTGTGTGATGCTCGTGCATCTGCCGTATCTGCAAACACAGATATAGCATCAGTAGGTTTATGTGACAGGTCAATCTAGTTCCTAATTGTATACGGGTATTTCTCCTCTTAATGTGCTCTTGCTCTTTTTACTATTTTTTTGTTTTTCTTTTCTTTTCTTTTTTGTGTATGCAGCTATATATATACATCCCCTTGAATTTGGCAATTACATGGTCAGGGGAGAAGGTTAGGGAGGAAGCAATAGAATGTCAAGCGTGAGTACATGCTCCCCCTTTCCTTGGGTAGATCATATTTTTTGCAATGTTGTTGCAGCCTCTTGGAATCAATTTGTCCAGTGGGTTATAGGTGGTGATGTGGGCAGATAGCTTTTTATGACCCTTGTGGCCACATCAAATTGCAGAGATGGTAGTGTACGCTCCCATGAATGAATGGAGGAAATGGTTTCCGACAATACTTTTATAAGGGGAGACATAGACTCATCGGTCTCTTGTTGGGTGTTGACAAGAGTAGGTGTAGAGCATGAAGAAACTTCTATATCAACGTGTGCCTGGCATGAGGAGCTAGAAGCTTTATGTGGCTCCCCCCTTCCTGAGCTAGGTGGTATTGATCGATATCGTTTGGGAATTCAAACTAGCTCTGGAAGAAGTGGTACAGAGCACTCTGTTACCTTTCCCTTACCACGATCTTGAATTGTCGTTGGGGTGGCAACATTTGGTTTGCAAGGTTTTACAGGTGATGTAGAGGGATTCAGCTTATGTTTAGGGACCCAAATCTGGTCATTCCCTTCGTAGTACCCTTGGGCTACTAATAATTTTTTAGGAATCCATCGTGATGCTACATTGCCTTTTCTCGGGCGGGTAGCTGCTTTCCTTCTACGAGGCTTCTTGTCTGAACGAGATTGAGTAGGGGCTCGTAGGGAGTAGGGGAGGTAGCTGTTAACGAAGCTTTTGGGACCCATTTGTAAGTACTCTTTGGTATAGTAAGCGGAGCCTTGGAGACCACACTGCCTGTTTCCACTTTTGGCATTGAAGCGTTAGAGGGGTGGCAAACAATCAAAGATGGTTTTGCCACTTGACTTTGTGATTTTTCATTATCTAGCATTTTGTCCAGAGTCGATGGCTTAGGTGCGGGATTTTGAGCGGTGAGACCGAGAGCGGGTTCTTGCGTTGTAACTCGCCTGGTTGCCCAATCAATATTGCACTTTGGTGGCTAACATCCATTTGTGCCCTAAGTCTACAGTCCCCTCCATGGTACCAGCAGGCATAACCAAAAAGCTTTGAATTACGATCCCCATGTCATAGGCAACCGGAGTGTGCAGAATTCCTAAGACAGGGGTTTTCTTCTTGTGGATACCTTTAACTTGGATAGCACTCTTTGGATAAAGGTGGTTTTCCAAGTTAACACCACACACCATATGATAGCAAATTGTGTTGAGCTCCTGTATCCAATAATGCATTATACAGCACCTCCCCGTAAGGACTCTATAACTCAATTGGGTATCTTAGAGGTGGGTCAGATTCCAGTGAATCCTCCTCTGCCTCCTCGAAAAATGCTTGCATAATCCCCAAGTTGGCTTCTCGTTGGCGCCTAGCACACTGTTGACGTTCTTTGGCTTCAATTCTTGCTTGTATCTTCTTAAGCTCAGCTTGTTCTTTAGCTGCCTTCTTCTGATGGATTGCATGTAACTCCTCTTGGCTCAGAGGGTCATAGTATCTTTTGAATTTACTCCCATTAAGGAATCCAATGGTTTCAACTCCGTCGAGAGTCTCCACTCGGATGGTACCTTGCGGGGTAATTTCACATACTCTACACGGTCCCTTACCAACATATTTGAGCTTCTTCTTTTCGTTACGCACGCCATACATCAGGACTTTATCCCTAATCTTGATGTCCTTGTCTTTCAGGTGGCGATCAAACCATTTTTTCCTTCTATCCTTCTCCACAAGGGCATTGTACACAGTCAATTGTCTTTCTTCGTTTAGCCGCTCAAGGATATACAGACGCTCTACTAAGGGATTACCATCCCAGCCCTCTTGAGTAGCAACACAAAGACTAGGAATGACAAATTTCCACGGCATGACTGCTTCTTGGCCAGATACCATTTTGAATGGTGTGCCATTAATAGCCACTTTGTACGCAGTACGATAGGCCCATAGAGCTGTCGTAAGCTTTAGATCCCAATCCGTGCGATGAGCTTCAATAGTCTTTGTCAAAACAGAGATTAAAGTCTTGTTGGTACTCTCGGCTTGGCCCTTCGCTTTTGCGGATAATAAGGAGTAGATTTATGATGGGATATCATGAAATTTATTGTGAGCTCCTTAATCACTTCATTTATAAAATGCCTACCATTGTCGCTCACAAGTTCAAAAGGACAACCAAAGCATGTGATTATATTTTCAAAGAGGAACTTGTCTTTTGTCCTCGCTCGCATCAGTCTTACGTGTCGCTTTCGCTTCAACCCATTTGGTCATATAGTCAGTTGGCCATAATAATATAGCAAGATTGTGTGTTGCGGGCCGCTGGGCTAATTGGACCTACAAAGTCTAAACCCCACTTTTCAAATGGTTGGCTTACTTTAATTGGTTGTAGGGGCATCTGATATTTCCACTGGGGTTTCTTGTATCGTTGGTATTCATCGCAACCCTTCACAAAAAGTGATGCATCTTGGAACATAGTGGGCCAGCAATACCCTGATTGTAAGATCTTTCACACAGTTAAGTCTCCTGAGAAGTGACCACCGGCTACGCCCATATGTGCCTCTTGCAAAATGTATAGATACTCATCCTCTCGGGCACAACGCCTAAGAACGTCATCCTTTTCTCTTTTATAAAGAGTCTCGCCTATCAGGCAATAGGGTTCGCATTCCTTGATCAGCTTTTGAGCTAGATCTTTACGAAGCTCCTTGGGTGGAAAGCCATTAACCAAAAAGTTAACAATCTTCTCACTCCATTCAGGTATTGTTTCTACAATGAACAGGGAAGTGTCAGGTAAGTCATCATCAACTCCCGTAGGAGCTTCACCATTAGGTATGCGAGACAAATGATCAGCCATGACATGTTTTTTGCCAGGTCTCACAACAACAGTGAAATCAAACTCAAGAAGAATCAATAGCCATCGTGTGATTCTTCCTGTGGAGCATGGTTTGTTTACCAGGTACAACAATGCTTGATGATCCACATAGAAAACAAACTTGGTGGCAAAAGGAGGTAATAACGAAATTTCCTTACTGCATATATCATTGCCAACCCTTCTCTCTCCGTAGTGGTGTAGTTCATCTCAGCATCGTTCAACTGGACTGGCAAAGCTAATGGGGTAGTCTAGTTTGTGTTCTCTAGGTTGAGTTAACACACACCCAATAGCAAAGGTTGATGCATCAATATGCACATGGAAGATTAAATCCCAGTTAGGCATTCGCAAGATTGGAGCACTCACCAAGGCCTTCTTTAATAGCTCATATGCACGGTCACAATCTTCGGTCCAAATAAACTCGATGAGAAGCTTATACAATGGTCGAGCTATCTCGGCGAAGAATAGAATAAAGACCTTGATTTTACTCTCGTCGGTGGAAATCCCATTTTTGGACACTATATGTCCTAAGATAACTCCGTGTTTAACCTAGAATCGCCATTTGAAAGGATTCAAGGAGATGCGATATAATCTACACCTTTCATAGCTTGAGGAGACAAGCGTATTGTTCAAGAGGTCCTAGCGTGCTTTACAGCACAGTGTTCGCCTCCGGAGCTCCCGTGGTCCTCAGAACACTCTATTTGCTTGTGCGAGAAAGGTGAAGGCTTTATGCCACATGCTCACTCCACTCCTTGGGGGGTGGACTACATATAGAGCTCCACTTCCCTTAAGCTTTCACTTGAAAGAATGCTATGGAGGCTCACTCTCATATATATATATATCAAAAGACTGAGACCGAGGCCGGGGTCGATTGGGGTTTTTTCTTTTCAAATTTTTTTTCTCCAAATAAAAAATTTCTTTCCTCTCCACGCGGGTTTCGTTTTCTTTTTTTTTTTCAAATTTTGAATTTTTTTTTAGTCTCAAATTTAATTTTATCTTTTTTAAAAATTTTTTTCAACAAAAGTTTTCTAGGGTTTGGGCTTGGCTGTGGCGCCTTGCTGCTCGCACACAGCGCAGACCTAAGGATTCAGAAATCCCCTCGTCCGTGTTCCCGCACACGCGCTCAGCGCAAAAAACTAGAAAACAGAGCGCGCGCACACTACGCGTGGGACACGAAAATAATCGAGAAAACCAGAATTGCAGAAACAAATTGCAAAAAACAAAAAACGTCAACACCATACACACAATCGCCTTTCCTACAGTATAAATTTCACTTCATGCAAAAGCTCGAGCTGCAAACTGGAGCCTGGTGCAGGGCATTTCCCCGGCAGCGGCACCAAAAATGTGCGCTTTTACCGCACAAGTCGGACCTGTGGACTTGCCGAACACCGTATACGAGCCACGAATGGCTGCAAGCATACAACCAGAAACTAGCAAGCTCAAACAGGAAGCAAAGGTGTGTCACTCACCGCTCAAATTGCCGTCGTGAACGAGTCTCGCATTGCAGTAAAGAAGGAGTCGCCATTGCAGTAAAGAAGGAGTCGCCGCTCTACTGCCTCACCACCGCCGTGCCGCCACTCAGTGCTCGATCGCTCTCTCTCTCTCTCTCTCTCTCTCTCTCTCTCTCTCGCACGCAGGAGAAGGGGACCGAGAAGATAAGGCAAGAGCACACTTTGTATTCAACACATTGAGAATAAGAGTTTAAGGGTTACATTTGACTCTTATAGGTGACCTAGCCATTCACACATGGGCGCCCATACATGGCCAGCCAATCCTAACTCTTATCTTGCTGACATTCGAGGTGCGCCTCTCATCGGCGATCACCCAATCCCTTTATCCTTTACATGTGGTGCCGACAAGCCCGGCCCATGACTCAGAATACTTAAATTAATTACATGAAGTAAAAATTACATGACGTAAAACATAGTACATCTCAATGTCTGCTGTCATAGGTTAACAAATGGCAACGACTACTTAGTATAGAAGCTAAGAATGAAGCTATATCTCAAGCAACCCCAACTATGAAAGTACATCAAGGCTGATGGTGGCAAACCGACTGAGGAGCAACCCAAAGCACTCAATCTTTGGAAGCAACAATAATACATCATGGTGCAGATGGAGATCATTCTTCACTGCGGAGATTGGCAAGTGCAAATGGTGAGAAGCTCAAAGTCCTCAACACAAGAAATATGGCAATTCTTCAAAGATTACTATCTACACACTGGCTTGATTGATCAAGTGTCTCTAGTAAAGAGACTTGTCAAATTCAACGTGCAAGAAGGTCAAGCAACTGCCAAGTTCTTGGATTCTTGGTAGGGTCTTCTAGATGAAACCATTCGCTCTGGTCTTCAAATCCCAGAGACTTTGCAATCAATGTTCTTGCTAGCAGCCTTAACATCAACATGGAGGGCATTCATTACAACTCATGCTTCAACAATGGAGCTCATGCTTCAACAACGGAGCTCAAGCTTCAAATCTTGGTGGCAAAGATTCAACAAGAGGAGGCCTTAAGGGATCAAACATCCCACTCCAACATCAAAACAGTGGCTCTAGCCACTTCTATCCATGCTCATAAACAAGGTCATCACAAAAGTGGTTCTCACCACTCTCAGCGACTTCATCACTTCAATCCAAAGGGGGGACACCACAAGCATTATCATTCTAAACATACCATTTACTCAAATGTGGAATGCACATATTGCCACCATCATCAGCATGAAGAGAAGGACTACCGCGCACCAAGTAAAGGGCACTCTCCAACAACAACAACAATGACCACAACAATTGCAAGAACTCACTTCACTAAGGTTCAAGAAGGTAATCAAGATTGATTACCCTCTTCATCTATTTGCTACTAGTATCCCACATAAAGCTCCTTCTTCTACAATATGGTATTTAGACACTGGTGTAACCCATCATATGACCTTTAATCTCTCTTGGCTATCTAATTTTATTTCTCTTAACAACCCCTTATGTATGCTTAGGGGATGATAGCCTACAACAAGAAAAGGGTTATGGTGAAGTGGTCATCTCTCTCCCTAATGGCCAATCTACCTTAGTTCAAAAGGTCTCCTATGTCCCAAGGCTTAAGAAAAATCTCATCTCTATTAGTGAGCTCACTGATCAAGGAATTGAGTTCAAGTTTCTAAAAGATGGATGCCATATTATAGCCATAGATAATCATGGCAAGAATCTCACATTAGTATACCCTAAAGATGGCAAGCTTTACCCTCTTGGTAATACCTCTACATCAGCAAAATCCCTCTCTACCACTATCAATACTCCTGCAAAAGAGGAAACATTACTATGGCACTATAGGCTTGGCCATATTTCAGCACATGCACTACATCAAATGAAGCACAAGAAGCTTGCAATTGGGCTTCCCAAAAGGAGATTACCCCAATCCAATTTTGTGAAGGATGTGTAGTTGGCAAGGCCAAACACTTTCCTTTCCCTAAATCCACCTCAAGAGCTTCTGAGCCCCTTGCCTTGATTCATACAGATCTTTGTGGCCCCATGCAAACCAACTCTCTCATAGGCAACAAATACATGCTTTTATTTATAGATAATTTCACAAGGTGCACATATGTCTATTTTCTACATAAAAATCATCTACTTTTATGAAATTTACATTTTTTTAAGAGCACGTGGAGAATCAACATGTTAGAAAGATCAAAGTTCTCAGATCACACAACGGTGGTGAATACACTTCAAATGTTTTCAAAGAACATTGCCATGCACATGCCATTTGCCCCATGAATTTACCATTCATGATCATCCTCAACAAAATGGGGTGGCACCGGGGAAGAATCGAACACTCATTGAGGCCGCCCGCTCAATGCTTACCGTGGCTCGTCTCTCTCATGCATATTGGGAAGAGGCCTTTGCCACCGCATGCTATCTTTAAAATTGATTTTCAACTTCTACTCTGCTTGGGAGCACACCGTACACACTGTAGTGCACATAATCTTGCTCATCTTTGCATTATTGGTGGCCCCGCATATCCTCTCCACACTAGCCATCAAGCCAAGTTTACACCAAGAGAGCCATTCTTGTGGGCTAGGGTGATCGCTTCAGTCCCAAGCTTATCGGCTTCATCATCCCAAGGAGCATCTCTTCACCTTTAGCCGCTCTGTCATCTTCAACGACGACGCACTCTCACGAGCTTGCCTTACTCCTTCGAGAGCCCCTCCTCATCTCAGTCCACAAGCACCATGGCTCTCAATGACTTCCCCTTGTCTTCATCGAGCTCCCCAACCTCTGCTTGGCTGCCACCTCTCCTACCCACACCACCTCACCCAGATATGCGGGCAACAAAATCCACTTACACCCAAACCCTCAAACTTTATAAGGTTGATAACTCAACCTTACTAAGTGACGTGTCCCACTACACGATCAGCCTCCTTGACACCTCATCACCCAGCACCTCGTCCACTCGACTGCCATGTACCTTACGCGACTACCCCTCGCCAAGAAATGCGAGACTTGTGCTACCATGCCCACCCACACAGGTATCCACACGCCATACCCACACACCCTCTCAACCCACATGCAGACCACAGCCGTGCATGGCTTTTCATAGCCGTCAAACGGCCACCATGCCCACTCGATCTTGTAGAGTTTAGCCGACGTTCCTCCTCACTTCCTCATCCACAATCTGCACTGACTTTTTCTACTTGACATGCAGCCAACCAAGTGCCAGCTTCTCAGTTGCATGGCAGCCACAAACCCCACCCTCACCTACAACATCTAGGCACCATCCAGTGTATGGCACCACAACACCCAGTTTGTCTTCTCTTAAGTGCCCCATTACCCAGCCTATATCTATCCCCTCCCCCTCACATACACGGCCGCTTGTCCCCTCCATCCACATAAACATAGCCTCGCCATTACATCCTCACCCTTAGTAGCCTAGTGCTTCCCCTCTGAGCTCTACCATGGTAGCCTCACTCCTTCACCCTATGTATTCAGTCCCTCGTGCTTCCTCCCATTTCACGCTACCCCTCGCACCAGGATTCACGGTGGATCACCCTATCTACCTCTACTCCTCAATATCTCCCTCTCTTTCACCAACACCTGGCTTAAAAACCCCTCCTCCCTCTTCAGCTCAAGCCATTACCCCTAGTCTCCATGACGATGGAATCTATCCCCAACGAGGCAAAACTCGTAGCCTGGCAGACATCTACAACTCAACTTCTTTCTCTGTCATCCTCCAAGCCTAGAAGGTGTCTCATGCTCCGCCCGAGCTCCTTGAAGACCCACAATGCCCCTCGGTCTCCGAATATATCACAAGCCCCCATTCGGCTAAATGGATTGAAGCCATGTCTCAAGAGATGGACGCTCTCCAAGAACAACACACGTGGGCTCTTGTGCCCCCGCCGCCCAACTACAACATTGTGGGATGCAAATGGCTTCTAAAGAAGAAATTTAAAGATGATGGGATCCTGGATCGGTTCAAGGCGCGATTGGTTGCCCGTGGCTTCACGCAGCAATACGACATCGACTACATTGAGACCTTCTCACCGGTCTTGGATATGGCATCCTTTCACTTAATTGTTGCATTAGCGGCTCATTATAACCTACGTCTTCATCACATTGATATCAAAACTGCATTTCTTCATGGTAGATTAGAAGAGGATATTTATATGCATCAACCTCCTTATTTTGTCTCTCTCCCACACATCCCAACTTTTTTTGCAAGCTTCAATGCCCAAGCCATAGATTGGGCAATCATCCCGATAGTGGTATCGTAGAATGCATGATGCACTTCTCTCATGGGGCTGGAATAGGCTTATCACACTGATCACAATCTTTACATCTTGCATCATAGTCAAGGTTGGGCACTTGTAGGGCTGTATGATGATGACATTCCCATTATCTCCTCAAATTATTACATGATACATTTAACTAAGAGCATGTTCCACTCTGAATTTCCCATCTCACGGATAATGGACCCATGGAATATTTCCTTGGTATCCAAGCAATCCATTACCCACATGGTAGTTTAATCTCTCTCTCCCAAGAGAAGTACATTGAAGAGATCTTAGCTCATGCCAGCATGTCAAATTCATCTTATGCCCCCACTCCCATGGTCACCAATGAAAAACTTACTCTCGAAGATCTCCCCATGTAGATAAGAGCTTCATGCATGAATTTTCATATGCAAACATACTTAGGCAAATTAGGTACTGCATTACTTACACCCATTTGGATGTGTGTTACACTGGTCACATTCTTTCCCGTGCATTACATGAGCCTCGCAAAGCTCATGGCATTGCACTCAAAAGGTGCCTAAGGTACCTCCATGCCACCAAAGCACACAGGTTGACATATGTTGCAGGAGGATTCCTTGTCACTTCGGAGGCCTTCACAGATGCAGATTGGGGGCGACATGACTCCCACATGAGCAGTATCTCTGGCTATCTCTTCCGTCTTGCTGGTGGAGCCATATCTTAGCAAACCAAAAGACAGCTCTCAGTGGCTTCCTCTAGAACTGAAGCAGAATATGTAGTAGCTTCCCTTGCCGCACGCTAGGCTCTCTAGCTTCAATAACTTATCAATGTGAGCTGTCCATTCGAATGGACATATGTTTAGATTAGAATGTTCTCTCCTTATTTGTAGGAAGATGCTTTCCTATAGTTTAGGAAGCATATTGCTATTAAATTTCAAATGTAACAACTCCTTGTCAAACGGCCACTACTATTTGTAGTGACCTTGGTTTGTATAAAGAGACACTCTCTTGCCATTTGGAAATACAATCAAATTTGCAAGGTGTTACACATACACATTTCTCTCTCTCTCTCTCTCTCTCTCTCTCTCTCTCTCTCTATAGATATATGTATATATAGATATATGTATATATGTATATATAGATATATAGATATATGTATATATATATATATATATATGTATATATAGATATATGTACATATAGATATATGTACATATATATATATGTACATATATACATATATATGTACATATAGATATATGTACATATAGATATATGTATATATATGTATATATGTACATATAGATATATGTACATATAGATATATGTACATATAGATATATGTGTGTGTATATATAGATATATGTGTGTGTGTATATATATATATATATATGTATATATATATAAATGTATATATACATATATATATATCTTTGTGTCTACTCTACACATTCTTCTCACCAACCTCACAGTTCTCACATGGTATCTCAGCTTTGAGAACTCTTTAGCCATCCACAAGCCTCTTCCATCTTGAGATCTCACATCTTAGGTTCACTCCTCTCTACCTCCAAGCTTTACCTCCTTCTCCTTCAATCAAGTATCATGGAGGTAGTCTCTTCTTCTGTCGCTCTAAAAACCAAGCCAAGGTTGTTCTCCATTGACAAGCTGAATGGCAACAACTACTTAGTATGGAAGCTAAGAATGAAGCTATATCTCAAGCAACTCCAACTATGGAAGTACATCAAGGCTGATTGTTGGAATTAGGGTTGCAAGAATGCACACACAACTTCAAGAAGATGAGGAAGCTTGAGCACAACACAGTAGTGTATTATGAGTGCCAAAAATGAAAGATAACAAGCCCTAGAAGATAATGGGCGTATATACAATGCACGGGGGAAAAAACCTCCTAGTGAGGGAAAAAGTGCCCCGGCGGTCCTAAGTGTGTTCACACACATCACTACTATAATATGGTAACAAATCCCCCCTGGAGTGATGCGGTGAACAAGAGCTAGCACTCATGTATAGGGAAGTGTCTAGCTATGTGGACGAATCCACAAAAGGGAGTAAGCCCAAAGCTTTGCGAAAAGCTTCGAACTTCTCACGAGGCAGAGCCTTTGTGAAAAGGTCTGCAAGGTTATCCTGTGTTGGCACATAAGCCAAACTGATCTCTCCTGCAGAGAGTCTCTCCCTGACATAATGGTAGTGCACCTCAATGTGCTTCGTACGAGCATGGAACACTGGGTTCCGCGCAACTGCCAATGCGCTCTGACTGTCAGTGAAGATGGTGGTGGCAGATGGCTGCCCAACACCCAAATCAGCCATAAGGCGTCTGAGCCACACACACTCAACCGTAGCTATGAAAGCTGCCCTGTACTCAGCTTCACAACTAGAAGTGGCCACAGTAGGCTGCTTCTTGCTCAACCATGATATGCATGAGCTTCCAAGCATGAAGCAAAAACCACTCGTGGACACGTGTGTGTCATAACAACCAGCCCAGTCAGAATCTGAAAAAACATGTAAATCTGGCGGCAATGATCCCCCCTTGGGATAAAACAACCCAAGATGCCGAGTACCACTCAAATAGCGAAAGATACGCTTCACTGCCTGCCAATGCTTAATGCCTGGGCTATGCATAAATCTGCTCACCTGTGAGACTGCAAACTGAATGTCTGGCCTCGTAATGCATACATAAATGAGGCAACCAACAGCTGTCTGATAGAGTGTGACATCAAAGTGATCTCCAGCATCATGAAGACTCAACTTCAAACCTGTCTCCATTGGAGTAGCAATAGGCTTGCAGTCTTCAAGGCCAAATCTCCGCAACAATGTTTCAATATACTTTGTCTGACACAAAGCAATACCTCCATCACACTGCTTAAATTGTATCCCCAAATAATGATGCAAATGCCCCAAATCTGACATCTCAAAAGAGGCATTCAAATCAGCCTTAAAATCAGCAATATGACTCTCATTTGGTCCTGTGAGCAGCATGTCATCGACATAGAGAGCAATGATTAGATGTACACCATCCACACGTTTAACATACAAAGTGCTTTCTGTTGGACTATTCTGAAACCCATGTGCAGTCAAATATGCATGTATTTTTTCATACCAAGCTCGTGGAGCTTGCTTTAAACCATATAAAGCCTTTTTTAACCTGCACACTTTGTTTTCCTGCCCTCTTTGAACAAAACCACGAGGCTGCGATACATACACCTCCTCATGCAAATCTCCATTTAAGAACGCAGTCTTTATGTCCAGCTGATGTACATTCCAACCATTATGAGCTGCTAATGCACAGATGCTACGAACAGTGGTCATACGACATGTGGGAGCAAAAGTCTCATCAAAATCAATGCCCTTCTCTTGAGCATAACCTTTTGCAACAAGCCTAGCCTTATGGCGATCCACTGTGCCATCAGGCTTACGCTTCAATTTGTATACCCACTTAGTGCCAATGGCCTTCTTGCCAGGGGGCAAGTCACATAAAGACCATGTACTATTCTTCATAATAGCATCGTATTCTGCTTGCATAGCAGCCATCCAATTTTCTGAACTTTGTGCCTCATCAAATGAAACAGGCTCACTTTCATCGCACATACTAGAAACAGCCAATGCATAACAATCTGACGCATAAGAGGCACCATGAGAGCCAGAACGAGTGCGACTAGACAAAGGGGCATCCAACTTGCTGTCACGCAAAGTCTGCACCAGCCATCTAGGCATGTTCCTAGAGCCGTCAATCTCTTGTCTCTCATCCTCAAGTGCATCATGCACATCTGCATCAGATATAGGCTGATCTGTGCCATCATTTAAAACCTGCATAGGCTGAAAAACTGCCTCATGAGGTATTGCACTTGACTGTGCACCACTGAAAAGAGGCAACAATGTATCATAGACATCACGTGAGCTGATATCTGTCTCCTTAGTACATGAAACCAAGGGCTGAACTGCATCTTCCACAAATACAACATCACGGCTAACCAAAATGCGCTTTGTCTGTGGATGATACAAACGATAGCCTTTGCTCTCAGCACTATATCCAACAAAAATACATTTGACAGCTTTGTCATCCAATTTTCTGCGATGTTGCACAGGCACTAATGCATATGCCAGGCAACCAAAAACACGTAAATGGCCAACAGATGGCTTGCGGCTATGCCAAGCCTCATATGGAGTGACAACCTGTAATGCTTTGGTGGGACACCTGTTTAGTACATAAGTGGCACACATGACAGCCTCAAGCCAAAAACCATGTGGTAGACTTTGACTCTTAACCATACATCTTGCCATTTCCATGAGAGACCTGTTTTTTCTCTCAGCCACACCATTTTGCTGTGGTGTATACGGCACTGTACATTGGTGTTTTATCCCACGCTCAGCCAGAAATGCATTAAATTCTGAAGACATATACTCCCCCCCTCGATCTGAACGGAGGGTGCCCATCTTTCTTTCTGACACATTTTCAGCCATAACCAAAAACTGTTTGAAGCACAAAAACACTTCGGACTTTGCCTTCAAAGGATATACCCATGCATGCCTGGTAAAATCATCAATGAAAGTCACGAAGTAAAGGTAGTTTCCAAATGATGGAGTTTGCATGGGACCACAAACATCACTGTGAACAAGCTGCAATCTGCGTTCAGCTCTCACTGATCCATCTTTGGGAAAGGAAGCACGCTGCATTTTACCCAATATGCAGCCCTCACAAACATGCTTGACAGGTGCCTCAAGCTTAGGCAAAGAAGACACCATTTCAGATTTCTGCAGGCGCAGCAAACTTGCAAAATTCAGATGACCAAAACGTGCATGCCACAGTTTTGCATTTGAAATAGCCTGCGTATCCATAATAGCACATGCTGAATCCTCTACACATTTGCCATCCATATTGAGCTTATACAGCCCTCGACATAGTGAACCAGATGCTACAATGATGTCACCACAAGAGAGATCATGAACAGTACATCTGTCATCCACAAATTTTACAACCAAACCTGTTTTGGCAAATGCGGAGACTGACAGCAGATTCTTTTTGATCCCTGGCACATACAATGCATCAAAAAGTGTAAAGGTGTTGCCATTTGCAACATTCAGCACAATCTGTCCAACTCCTTCAACGGGATAAGAGGAGTTATTGGCACAAGTGACAGTATTCCCTGTGGGAGCAGACTCAAGGAAAGTGAATAAACTGCGCTGCGAGGTGATATGCTTAGTGGCACCACTGTCAAAGTACCATACATCTGAATCTACTGCAGACATACATGTGTCATGCAAAGATGGGTCATAACTGCACTGCGCATTGAATGCCCATTCTGTATCTAGCACAACATTAGCAGATTCATTGTTAGAAGGAGAGGCATCTGCAACAGCCATACCAGCCTCTTTCTTCTTAGCCTCTTTCGCAGCCAGCTTAGGACACGCTTTGATGACATGATCATTTCCCTTACAGTACTTGCAAAATGTCTTCTGTTTGTCACCCTTCTTCTCATCTTTGTCTTCCTTCTTTGGTTGCGCAGCATTTGCAGATTTTTGCTTACTAGAAGAAAAGCCAGCTTTACCTTTCCCGCTTCTCTGACTAGCAACGAAAGCTTGATCTGCGACACGCATAATATTCCTGTTTTGCCTTGACTGGTCTTCTTGCAGCAAAACAGAAACTAACTCCTCAAATGATAAGGCATTGGGATTGCCTTTCATCATCAAGCGAAGAGTGGAAGCAAAACCCTGATAAGAATCTGGTAGACCATTCAAAACAGTCTGCACAAGTGAACTGTCTGACAGGATTTCATCTGCTGAAATGAGCTGCTCTTTGAAATCCTTGATCTTTGTCAAAAAGCTATCCATAGAATCACCTTCGTTCATATGCTCACTCTCCAACTGTTTTCGGAGATAAGCAACACGAGCCTCATTTCTTGCCTGATACAATGTGGCAAGTACATCCCAAGCATCCTTAGAAGTCCTGCAGGAGCGAATATGTGGGATAATGGTACGTTTGACAGACAGCGCAATCAAGGCATGAGCCTGCGCATCTCTACCATCCCATCGAATCTGCTCTGCTGAAAGTGGTGGTTCTCGAACAGCTGCTACAGCACTTGTGCCTGCACCATCATCAACAGTACCTGTTTCTGATGTATTTGCAGCATTCCCAGCCACAATAGGACGTGCATCAATACCCTGCACAATGTTCCATAACCCCTTTGCTACCAATACATGTCGCATCATATATGCCCACAATGGATAGTTGGTGCCATCCAACTTATCCTCAGCAGCCAACATGCGGAATACATCATTGTTGTCAGCCATGGCCAATGACTGTACTACTAGATGTAAATGCTGTCTGTAAGAGGTAAACCTGTATAAAATCGACCTGTGCTATGTAGCACAGCCCAAAACAGACGAATGGGCACCTGTCCTGCAGATTTTAATCTTGACAGAAAATCTGCACAGTAGGATGATTTTGCCTGCGCAGTACTTGGAATGCAAAAACGGAGGGCGAAATGACTTCAGATCAAAATTCTGAAACGACCAAGCCCTACGGGCTTTCCCACGGCATATACTAACCTGCAGACGCTCGTGAAACCTCGTCGCAATCGGAGGAGATGAAGCGGCAGGTGCCGGTGATGCTGCCCGGGAGGAGGAAGCCTGCTCTGATACCAATTGTTGGAATTAGGGTTGCAAGAATGCACACACAACTTCAAGAAGATGAGGAAGCTTGAGCACAACACAGTAGTGTATTATGAGTGCCAAAAATGAAAGATAACAAGCCCTAGAAGATAATGGGCGTATATACAATGCACGGGGGAAAAAACCTCCTAGTGAGGGAAAAAGTGCCCCGGCGGTCCTAAGTGTGTTCACACACATCACTACTATAATATGGTAACACTGATGGCAAACCCACTGAGGAGCAACCCAAAGCACTCAATCTTTGGAAGCAACAAGACATCATGGTGCAGATGGAGATCATTCTTCACTAGGGAGATCGGCAAGTGCAAATGGTGAGAAGCTTAAAGTCCTCACAAGAAATATGGCAGTTCTTCAAAGATTGCTATCTACACACTGACTTGATTTATCAAGTGTCTCTAGTAAAGAGACTTGTCAAATTCAACGTGCAATAAGGTCAAGCAACCGCCAAGTTCTTGGATTCTTGGTAGGGTCTTCTAGATGAAACCCTTCTCTTTGGTCTTCAAATCCTAGAGACTTTGCAATCAATGTTCTTGCTAGTAGCCTTACCATCAACATGGAGGGCATTCATTACAACTCATGCTTCAACAATGGAGCTCAAGCTTCAAATCTTGGTGGCAAAGATTCAACAAGAGGAGGCCTTAAGGGATCAAACATCCCACTCCATCATCAAAACACTGGCTCTAGCCACTTCTATCCATACTCATAAACATGGTCATCACAAAAGTGGTTCTCACCACTCTCAGGGACTTAATCACTTCAATCCAAAGGGGGGACACCACAAGCATTATCATTCTAAACATAGCCATTACTCAAATGTGGAATGCACATAATGCCACCATCATGGGCATGAAGAAGGACTACCGCGCACCAAGCAAAGGGTACTCTCCAACAACAACAACAATCACCACAACGAGAGGCCATTTGCAAGAGCTCACTTCACTAAGGTTCAAGAAGGTAATCAAGATTCTAGTCCCCAATTCTTTAACCCTCTTACTTCTCATGATTACCCTCTTCATCTATTTGCTACTAGTATCCCACATAAAGCTCCTTCTTCTACTATATGATATTTAGACACTAGTGCAACCCATACAACCTTTAATCTCTGATCTCCGACTTCGATGGTTTAATTGAATTTTCTCATTACCATCTTAGTGAATATGAAACAGTAGCATTTCTCACAGATTATCTACTTATTGATTTTTCTAATTTTTGCGAAAATTAAACAGAGGATTAAGAGAACCCTTATTTAAATATAATCATTCTATATGCACCTATTTATGCATAAAATCAAATTGTGATGAAAGTCACACTTTTATCATCATAAAAATAATTTATGATGAAAATCACTTTTTTTATATGAAAGAATTTCTTTTATGCATCCATTTATGCATAAAAATAATTTATGATGAGAATCAGACTTTTAATATAAAAAAATAATCTTTTATGCATATGTTTATGCATACAAATCATTTATATGATGAAAATCACTCTTTTAATATGAAAGAATTTCTTTTATGCATCCATTTATGCATAAAAATCATTTGAGAATCACACTTAATATAAAAATAATAATCTTTTATGCATATGTTTATGCATACAAATCATTTATGATGAAAATCACTCTTTTAATTAAAAAATATCTTTTATGCATAAAAATCATTTATGAAAATCACACTTTTAATATAAAAGAATTTCTTTTATGCATCCATTTATGCATAAAAATCATTTAAGATGAAATTCACACTTTTAATATAAAAAATATCTTTTATGCATATGTTTATGCATACAAATCATTTATGATGAAAATCACTCTTTTAATTAAAAAAATATCTTTTATGCATCCATTTATGCATAAAAATCACTTATGATGAAAATCACACTTTTAATATAAAAGAATTTCTTTTATGTGCATAAAAATCATTTATGATGAAAATCACACTTTTAATATAAAAGAATTTCTTTTATGCATCCATTTATGCATAAAAATCATTTATGATGAAAATCACACTTTTAATATAAAATTTCAAACGGGCCACTACTATTTGTAGTGACCTTGGTTTGTATAAAGAGACAATCTCTTATCATTTGGAAATACAATCAAATTTGCAAGGTGTTACACATACACAATTCTCTCTCTCTCTCTCTCTCTCTCTCTATATATATATATATATATATATATATATATTCATATATATATATATATATATATATATTCATATATATATATATATATATATATCTATGTGTGTATATATGTATATATATGTATATATATATGGATATATGTATGTATATATGTATGTATGTATGTATGTATGTATACATGTATATATACATGTATGTATATATATATATATATATATATGTATGTATGTATATATAGATATATATATCTATATATATATGTATATATAGATATATGTATATATAGGTATATGTATATATGTATATATAGATATATGTATATATATACATATATATATATATATGTATATATAGGTATATGTATACATGTATATATATATATATATGTATATATAGGTATATGTATACATGTATATATATATATATATGTATATATAGGTATATGTATACATGTATATATAGATATATGTATATAGGGATATAGGTATATATAGATATACATATACCTATATATACATATATATATATATACATGTATACATATACCTATGTATACATGTATATATATATATATGTATATATAGGTATATGTATACATGTATATCTATATATACCTATATAGATATATACATATATCTATATATACATATATACATATACCTATATATATATATATATATATATATATATATATATATATACATATATATATATATCTTGCAGAGTTTAGCCGACGTTCCTCCTCACTTCTTCCTCATCCACACTCTGCACTGACTTTTGCTACCTGACATGCAGCCAACCACAAGTGACATGCAGCCAACCACAAGTGCCAGCTGCTCAGCAGTGTTCGAAAAAAACCCGGGTATAGTGTAATTTGCACTTGCAGATTTTTAAAATTACTTTCAAATTTGAAACTTAAGGGTGCAAAAACCTGAAGATTTTGAGGGGTTGTAGAACAAAAACCTTCAAAATTTGAAAATTTTCTTTATAAATAATTTTACAATTTTTAGATGAAGGTTTTGTACTTTTTGGGAAAATAGTTTTTTTCTACAACTGAGCAGTGCTCAGTTGTATGATGGCAGCCAAACCCCACCCTCACTTGCAACAACTAGGCGCCATCCAGTGCATGGCGCCATAACACCTAGGTTCTCTTCTCTTAAGTGCCCCATTACGTAGCCTATATCTATCCCCTCCCCCTCACATACACAGCCGCTTGTCCCCTCCATCCACGGAAACATAGCCTCGCCATTACATCCTCACCCTCAGTAGCCTAGTGCTCTACCATGGTAGCCTCAGTCCTTCACCCTCTGTCTTTAGTCCCTCGTGCTTCCTCCATGTTCACGCTGCCCTCCTCTCATTCTCTTCCACCAGGATTCACGGTGGATCGCCCTATCTACCTCTCCTCCTCAATATCTCCCTCTTCTTCACCCACACCTGGCTCAAACACCACCCCTCCTCCCTCTTCAGCTCAAGCCATTACCCTAGTCTCCATGACGATGGCAACTCTCCCCGACGCAGCAAAACTCGCAGCCTGGCAGACATCTACAACTCAACTTGTTTCACTATCATCCTCCAAGTCGAGAAGGTGTCTTATGTTCCGACCAAGCTCCCACAATGCCCCTCAGTCTTTGAATCTTTCACAAGCGCCCATTCGGCTGAATGGATTGAAGCCATGTCTCAAAAGATGGACACTCTCCACCACGAAGAACAACACACATGGGCTCTTGTGCCCCCACCGCCCAACTACAACATCATGAGATGCAAATGGCTTCTAAAGAAGAAGTTTAAAGATGATGGGATCCTGGATTGTTTCAAGGTGCGATTGGTTGCCCGTGGCTCTACGCCACAAGGAACTTTTGGTGGTTCCCTATATAGTGAACTTTACCATATATAGGAAATTTTGAGAGATTTCCTAGTTATGTTGATGGAAATTTCCTATATATATCTAGACAATCCTATTTCCCATTTACTCGATCCTCTATATGTAGGAAATATGGGCTTATATCTAGGTAATTCAATTTCATATATAGGAAATATGGGCCAGTATCTAGATAATTAAATTTCCTATATAGAGAGTATGAGCCAATATCTAGATAATTCAATTTACTATATACACAATATGGGCCAATATCTAAATAATTCAATTTCCTATATAGAGAATGAATAAGAAATATAGGCTATTATCTAGATAATACAATTTTCTATATAGAGAATGGATTGCATATGTGGAGAATTGAACCACAAATGAGTAAATGGTTATTTAAAAAAATTACTTATTTTTAAAAAATTGGTTACTTTAGAACTTTTATACTTAATTATTCAATCATCAATATTATTACAAATTGAAATACTTAAATTCTTCTCTCTCTCTCTCTCTCTCACACACACACACACACACACACACACATAAAAAAAAACTCAATGTAACATATGTTAAAATGTAGGTATGTCCTCTCATCTTATATCAAAAAGTAAGAGAATTATTTTACCAATACTAGCATGCCCATATTCAAGCTAAACAGCCACCTACCTTAGAAACTAAGGTTTTCTCTCTCCTCATCAAACAAATAGATATGAATCTCTCTCTCTCCCTCTCATACGTAATCCAAAACCTTAGATCATTATCTCTCTCTAATGTGTCACAACAGTAATTAATGATTATAGTAAGGTTTTACACCTTAGTGAAAACATCTCCCCCTCTTAAGGTTTTACACCTTAGTGAAAACGTCTCCCCCTCTTAGTGTGTTTATGTCCATCTCTTTTTCTCACTTTGTGTCAAACGTCTCTTAGAATGTATATTTTAAAAAAAACAACGTATACAATAGCCTTTATCTCTCTTTCACTAGGTCATTGCCCAGCAAGAAAATACTACACACAACGTATTTAAAGCCTCCCTCTGAACTCTCTAGAATACGAAAACCTCTAGAGCTTCGAACCTCCAATCATCCACATGTCAAGATTTCATCTCTAAGGAGCTCTAAGGTTACCTCTCACCACTTCAAATTGATTAATTGAAAAAAAATTAGGAAACCATATTAAGCTTGCACTAAGTTAAAATATATACAAATAGGACAAAAGATTTGTGTTGATATTGCGAAACAATGGGAAAGAACATTTTGCATGGGAATGGTGAGAAAGAGTGAGTGTTTTGATAGAAGCTATGTACATAGCTTTCAAAGGGTAGCTGTAGAACCTCTTAAGATCTCTTAATACCATATCCATGAGTTCATAATCTTTCTTAAGATCTCATAATTTATGTAAGATCTCATATAATTTCATAAAATCTTGTTAGAGATCTAATGAGATCATAAGATCCCTAAGACTTCCTCTATGAGCCCATAGTTGAGAAAGGCTCATCGAACTTAGCCTGGTCCTAGTGTTTATAAAATTTTAAGATGATCAAAGCTAAGTTCCCTAGGAATGTACCCAGACAACAGATTGTCTCCTAGTCTTAGGTATACTAGCTATGAGAGCAACATTGAGAGAGTGATCCCAGTGTCCCACTCATTAATAGATTGCTACTTTGTGGAGATACAATGTTTCTTGTGTCATCTAAACCAATCACCAACCCACTCTCAAAACTAGGAATCTTTGGCAGCACTGACATAGGAGATGCCAAGATAGGAGAGCAAGAGATAGGCACTAGCGCTACACTAGCATAACTATAGCCATGATAAATTAATTTGCCAAACCAATGCAGCTATAACTCTAATAGTGATAGTTTTTGCCCCCAATTGTCAATGACTCCATGTCACTTAGATGAGAATAAGTTTTTAGTATTAAAAAACATTATTATGCTACCCAAGTCAAACCTTACAAAAACACATATGCAAGTGACAAGCTAGAGAAGCAAGAAACTTGCTAGGAAACAGAATTTTATTTAAAGACTTGAGTCTTAAGATATCATGCCATGAGTGCTTGGCCCAAAAATAATTAAAATAGTTCAAAATAAAAGTGGACACAATAGTTGCTGTATGCTCATCATCATAAGAGAAGTAAAAGTGGACACAAGAGTTGCTTTATGCTCATAAGAGTTCTTTAAACTTAATATACATTTGCCATTGTGCTTCTTCCTTTCCATATTAAGGCGGTAGTCATAAACATGATTTTTCTTGCATGACTAGGAATCGTTTGAGAAGTAAAAGTGAACACAAGAGTTGCTTTATGCTCATAAGAGTTCTTTAAACTTAATATACATTTGCCACTATGCTTCTTCCTTTCTTGCATGACTAGGAATCGTTTGAGAAGTAAAAGTGAACACAAGAGTTGCTTTATGCTCATAAGAGTTCTTTAAACTTAATATACATTTGCCACTATGCTTCTTCCTTTCCATATTGAGGTGGTAATCTTTAACATGATTTTGCTTGCATGTATACAATTTAGATTAATGTGATCACCTTATAATGTCTAAGCTCAGATTTTATGACCACATAGTGTATGGTAGAAGCTCTTAAGATCTCATAAGACCATATATGAGGTCATGAAATTTCCACGATCACCCTTTAATGTCTAAGATTAGCTTTTATGACCACATAGTGTATGGTAGAAGCTCTCAAGATCTCATAAGACCATACATGAGCTCACAATCTTTCTTAAGATCTCATAATTAATGTAAGATCTCATAATTTATGTAAGAGCTCATATAGTTCATGTAAGAGCTAATATAATTTCTTAAAATCTTGTTAGAGAATGAATGAGATCCTAAGACCCATAAGAGCACATATAAGATCACATAAGGGTTGATAAGATCTCATAGAACTTATCTTGGTCCTTTCACTTATAGAATCTTGAGATGATAAAAGATAAGGTCACTAGAAATGACAAGGTTTCTTCTTTAACATCTTGCTATCATAGTCTTTTGTGATTTCTAATCTATTGGAAACACTTCATTGTTTTTTCTAAAAGCTTTGTTCTTATGATTCCTCGGGATCTCTCTTATCTGATTTAAATCAAGACTTAGGGCATGGCTGCCAAATATGGATAGAACTTGTAAATATTTATCTATGGCTTTGGCACTTTCTCTAGTGGTCTAGCTAAGGGTTTGATTCACTCCATGTTCTATATCCATTCATGCTCTCCAATCACCAACCCACTCTCAAAACTAGGAATCTTTGACACTGATATAGGAGATGCCAAGATAGGCCCACAAATAATTATAATAGTTCAAAATAAAAGTGGACACAATAGTTGCTTTATGCTCATAAGCGAAGTAAAAGTGGACACAAGAGTTGCTCTATGCTCATAAGAGTTCTTTAAACTTAATATATATATACACATATATATGTATATATATATATATATATATATACATGTATATATGTATATATAATATGTATAGTTAGTGTTTTAATTAATATGTTTTGAATATTAATTAATATGTATAATTTAATATATATATATATATATATACATATATATATATATATACATATATATACATATATATATATACATATGTATATATATATACATATATATATATGTATATATATATACATATGTATATATATATGTATATATATATACATATATATACATATATATATGTATATATATATATACATATGTATATATATATGTATATATATATACATATATATACATATATATATATATATGTATATATATATATATATGTATAATGTATAATGTATAATGTGTATATATATTATATGTATACATATGTATACGTATGTATATATACATATGTATATACATACGTATAATATGTATATACATTATACATATGTATATGTATATACATATATGTTTTGAATATATGTTTTCCACCCATGTTGGTCTATTAATTCAAACACCATTGTGTGAGATTAGCTTACATCATTGTGTGGGATTAGCTTACACCATTGTGTAGTAGAGAGAGAGAGAGAGAGAGAGAGAGAGAGAGAGAGAGAGATGTTTTATGTTGTATTTTTATAACAATACTACATTTCCATTTCAGATGGCAACAATAGATAATAGTCTACGGAGATGTAAATCATCAAGCTTAAATAAGATTTGCTACCTAAGCATCGTTCGTGACTCTTGGATTGACCCTTAAGGAGATTACATATCTATAGTTGTGGGAAGTGTCAACATGTGATGGCCATGTTGCCTATAATCGTGGATCACGTGACAATCATATGTTGTGGTAGCCATTTGATCTAGAAGCATAACTAGTGTGCTTTGGTAGCAGTGTTGTGGATTGGTGAAGTGTCGAAGAAAGGCATGATCATGTTGATGTTATATTAAATTCATGTTGATGTTTTATTAAGTTAATTTTTGTTCAAAAGTACTCGTGATCATGAATGTGAGTGTTAAACTAGTGTGCTTTGGTAGTAGTGTTGTGAATTGCTGAAGTGCACGATCGTGTTGTTGCTATATTACTTTCATGTTGATGTTCTATTACGTAAATTTTTGTTCAAACGTACTCATGATAGTGAAGAATGACTATGTGGTAAGCTTTTTGTACAAAGAGTTTGAGATTGAAAACTCATACATAAAGACGTGGCAAGACAAGTGAACATGGATTATCTTGGGTGGATGCCCCTTATATGAGGAGGATGTAGCGACCACTGGGCACCATTTAATAATGTACTTACCATAGCTAAAAACGTGCAAAAATTACACTTTGAAACTTGTTTATATAAATTATACATGCGTGTGTGTGTGGCAAAAAGAAGAAGGCCATATACAAGGTATGGGCGGAGAGGTGGCACAATCCTCCGCTTAATTAAATAATCAATAATTATAGGTGCCTTTCTTATTTGCCATAGGGGAAACATGCCTTTCCCTGTTTGCAGTAGAGCACTTTCAAGCTAGAAAGTGGAGTCGTCGAGAAGCTCATAGAGTCATTTACCAAGTATTAAAGAGGTATTAAAGCACTTACAGTTTAAATGCTTAGAATGAATTTTGTGCTTGCTGATTAGTAAAACCTTAATGTAAAGTACTCTTGGTCTTTTTTTTTTGGTATAAAAAGTTTGGCTGGAATTAGATAGAACAACACACACACCCTACATGCCACCGCTTGCAAGGGGGGCATTGGGAAAGTTTATAATAAATTTAAATATTAATCTTTACATCCCCGAAACTTGTTGCCAATGTGCAGCAAGACCATCTTGGCTAGATCGCTCAACCCCAAGTCTCTCGTCAAAGCACGAAGGTTCGAACCAAGAAAATTTCAATGTTATTGAGAGAGAGAGAGAGAGAGAGAGATCATTTCCTTCTCACTCGAGATGAATGAGAGAAGAGAAAGCCCATTATGTGTGCCCGCGCTTATGTCCGCCCACGAAGAAGGCATCGACGCCGTGTGAAGAGAGCTCGCCCAGAAACCCTCCTCGAGCGGCCTTGTCTTTTGAGTGCGAGCAGGTTCTCAAGTGCAGCCTGCAGGTTTGCTGCGGACATGGTGCTTTCTCAAATGGAATCTGACATTCAGATGATGCTCGCCGCCGCCGATGTGCACCTCGGTACCAAGAACTACGACTTCGAGATGCATGGAGCGCTACGTGTGGAAAAGGCGATCTGACGGTATGCTTTGATGATCACAGAACGCACTAGGGTAATTGTCTGTACAGAATGGGCTAGGGTCTCGTACAAACTATGCTCTAGGGTTTTCTGCATAGAGCGAGTCTGCGAGATTGCGTCATGAACATGGCGCCTTTTGTTTCTTCATTTTTCTCTCCCTTGGTATTACTTACTCTTACATCCTTATGTTCTTTTTTGGCAGTAAACCGTTGCTATAGTTAGGGTTTTTTGCAACGGAGCTCTTCTTTACTGTATTAGACTGCTAGACAGTGCCTACAAAACACTGTCTGTTTGTGTTTTGTGGGGAAGACATGGGACAAACTGGAGCTGGCTGCCAGGGTCATTGTTTCCATTGAAAATCCTCAGGATATTATAGTCCATTCTGCCAGGCCATATGGTCAAAGGGCTGTCTTGAAGTTTGCTCAGTATACAAGCAATTGCAGGATGCCACACACCAGGAACTTTTACCAATCAGCTTCAAACTACCTTCTGCGAGCCTCGCCTTCTTCTGATCTTGACAGACCCTCGCACTGACCATCAGATGAATACCCTTCTTAAAGATTTCAACCTCCCCTCCCCTCCCCTCCCCTCCCCTCCCCTCCCCCCCTCTGCCTGATTTTTCCTGGTTCTTTGCAGCCCATCAGGGAAGCTGCTTTAGGGAACATCCCGACCACCATTGCCTTCTGTGACATAGACTCTCCCATGCGCCATGTTGATATGGGAATCCCAGCCAACAATAAGGGAAAGCACAGTATCGGCTGCCTGTTCTGGATGTTGGCCCGTATGGTCCTTCAAATGAGGGGCACCATTTCTCCTCGTCACCCTTGGGAAGTCATGGTAATATCTTAGTTGGGTGCTTTGAATTTGAGTCAGTCAACTTTGACCTGAGTTTCTAAAAGGTGTCTTGTTGTACTGTTAGGTGGATTTGTTTTTTTACCGAGAGCCAGAGGAGGCAAAGGAAAGGGAAGAGGAGGAGGGTGCTGCCCCTGAGTTTACACCTGCTGAGTATACTGCTCCTCCTATTGCCCTCGCTGCTGCTGAGCAATGGGCTCCAGAGAGTGGTGATGCCAGAAATTGGGAGCCTGTAGTACCTGCTACTGCAATGGTGTGGGTTCCTGTTCAAGAGTGGTCTTCAGGCGCTGGTGAGTAACGTTGCATTGTTGTGAACCGTGATTATGATGTCTATTGTGTTGATTTGCCGAATTTAATCTAACTTTGGGCACATTGCTAGCTACTGGTCAAGGATGGGATCCTGCACCTGCACCTGCACCTGCACCTGCACCTGTGCTTGCAGGAGGTTGGGATCCAGTCGGTGTGGTTCCCGTCGCCTCTCCTGCTCTGCGGGTTGGGAGTCTACCGCCGCTACAGGTTGGGAAGCAGCCCCCCAGTAATTATCTCTAGTGGAAATATTTGTAGATGATTGTCTTGCAACTGTGTGACAAAAATTAGGGCAAAGAGTGTGGTGAACTCTTTTTTTTTTTTTGAGGCCTACAGAGGCAGGACAAATAGGCAGGGCATTGTTGTCTTAGATTGGATGTTGCAGTTTGTTTTTGGATGATTCTGGCTTTTTAGGGAAGTAAGCCTATATGAATCTCAGGAGTTCTGCAATTTTTGAGAAGTCCACAATCTCTTGCCCCCTTCTTGAGCATGAAGGGGGTGGGTCTGATGGAGCTTGTGTTTAGCAAGATGCCAATTTTGGGGTGGTTTTGATGGAGTTGGTGTCTAGAAAGCTACGAGTTTTGGGGTGGTTTTCATGGATTTAGTATCTGGTAAGCTACCAATTTTGGGTGGTTCTAATGGAGCTGGTGTTTGGCAAGCTGCATGCGTACTCCGCCTATAGGGAGGATACATAATATGTAAGCTATCTGGTTATTTGTGTATCTTTAGAGCTTGTTTATTTGCATGATATGCTTTATTTTTGTGCTTTTCAGTTTACAAAACCACCCCCTTTTATTTAGTGTTTGGTTATTTGCATGATATTCTTAATTTTTGTGCTTTTCTTTTTACAAAAAGGACTCCGTAGCTTTTGTTGACGAGGTGTGGCGATTCGACAAGATTGGTAAAGATGGAGCTTTTCATAAGAGGCTCCAACAGAATGGTATTAGGACTATAGAAGACTTTCTTAGATGCTATGTGATAGATCAACAAAAGATGAGATATGTAAGGGTTTAATATTCATTCGGTTTTGTGATTCATCCAGGCAAATAATCTGAGGTAACATTGGCTCGTGATTACATGTGATGTTCTAAGCAAGTGTTTTATATGAATTTGTTTCTATTATCAAGAGGATTTTTGGGTAGCCTGAAGTTGGTACTTATTTCAAATCGGTAATGTCACAGATGCTGATTGAGTTGAGTATGGAGGATACACTCAACAACCTCATTTTCATGAAGAAAGCAACAATGGCATAGGGCTTGACAGAAGCATGGGTTATAGGTATATCTTGATTCTTTAATGTTATCCCTTCTTTGCTGATTCTTTTATCAACTTGTGTTACAAATACTGTATTTGATTATGAGAGGCCATTCATCAATGATTATACCCTATCACCCAATGTAGCAGGGATCCAAGTGTATAGAGGGAGCCTAAACAAAGCAGCACAACACATGGGTTTAATCTCGCCATCAATAAAGTAAGCCTATGCAAACACATGGGTTTAATGCAAACATTCTATGCATTTTGGCTAAGTTTAGCTAATGAGATTGGTTGAATGCTTGTAGTGCTTAAGGCCGTTTCATCTTGTCTAGGATGCTTGACTACAATTACTTGACTGTGGTGTTAGATGCAGTTTCTCTATAGATACTAGTTGATATAATCTCTACTATAAGAGCTATGTCCAACCTGTGGGAGCTAAGTTGATTTCCTGCAAGGTTGCATTGCATCAGGAGGTTTGCCCTCATAAGGCTGAGATGTGTATTGTCCCATGGGGCATGGTAGAAAGCTGAGAGTTGTAGAGAGCTGTAGCAATAGGGTTGCCACTCTAACATGGGACTCCTCTTCATAGAAACATCCAACTAATTACAGGCTATGCTCCATTGACATCAAGATTGAGTTATGAGGGCTGTGATCCTTCCCCTGTGTCTTTGTTATTTGCTGAAGTTTGTCTTTGTTATTTGCTGAAGTTTCAAAGTTAAGATGTGTTTGCATGTATGTACAGGTGGTGAAACGATAAGCCAAACCTCTCTAATGAACGTAGTCCTATATGTAGATCTAACATGGGACACCTATTGTATATCTTAATATTTGATAGATAATCTTGAAATGTTTATAAAATGTCTGGTGAATAGTATATTAACGTGATTCATAGATAGAAAAAGGTAAGCTTCTATGTATTCCCTTTATACAGATACAATGTATTCACTATTTAGAGATACAATGTATTCACTATATAATTTCGTAGGTAGATATAAGGATATCTAGAAAAAATGCAAACTAGGGAAAACATTTCTCTAGATATGCTAACTAGGAAAATGTGTGCATGGATTTCTCTATATAGGCAAATTTGCCTACATAGGAATTTTTGAGATATACAGGAAAAATTGCTTACATAGGAAAAAAATTCCTATGTAGGCAAACTTGCCTATATAGGGAAAAAATTCGTATGTAGGCAAATTTTCCTATATAGAGAAATCGTATAGGAAAATTTACTTACATAGGAAAAAATTTCCTATGTAGGTAAATTTTCCTATATAGAGAAATCCATGCACATATTTCCTAGTTAGCCTACCTAGGAAAGTGTTTCATTTTCTCTAGTTTGTACTTTTCCTAGATATGTTTATTTATGTCTAGGGAATTATGTAGTGAATGCTTTTTTTTTCCTATATAGAGAATGAACAAAAGCTCCTTGTGCGCAGCAATACGACATCGACTACAGTGAGAGCTTCTCACCGGTCTTGGATATGGCATCCTTTCGCTTAATTGTTGCACTAGCGGCTCATTATAATCTACCTCTTCATCACATTGATATCAGAACTGCATTTCTTCATGGTAGATTAGAAGAGGATATTTATATGCATCAACCTCCTTATTTTATCTCTCCCGCACATCCCAACTTTGAGCTTCAATGCCCAATCTATGGCTTGAAGCAATCATCCCGATAGTGGTATCGTAGAATGCATGATGCACTTCTCTCATGGGGCTGAAAAAGGCTTATCATCTTGCATCATAGTCAAGGTTGGGCACTTGTAGGGCTGTATGTTGATGACATTCCCATTATCTCCTCAAATGAGTACATGATACATTTAACTAAGAGCATGTTCCAATGTGAATTTCCCATCACGAATAATGGACCCATGGAATATTTCCTTGGTATCCGAGTAATCCATTACCCGCATGGTAGTTTAATCTCTCTCTCCCAAGAGAAGTACATTGAAGAGATCTTAGCTCATGCTAGCATGTCAAATTCATCTTATGCCCCCACTCCCATGGTCACCAATGCAAAACTTACTCTTGAAGATCCCCCCTACACTCACGTAGATAGGAGCTTTATGCATGACTTTCCATATGCAAACATACTTGGGCTACTTGCACCCATTTGGATGTGTGTTACACTGGTCACATTCTTTCTGGTGCATTAATGAGCCTTGCAAAGTTCATGGCATTGCACTCAAAAGGTGCCTAAGGTACCTCCATGCCACCAAAGCACACAGGTTGGCATATGTTGCAGGAGGATTCCCTCTCACCTTGGAGGCCTTCACAGATGCCGATTGGGGGGGACATGACTCCCACATGAGGAGTATCTCTGGCTATCTCTTACGTCTCGCTGGTGGAGCCATATCTTGGCAAACCAAGAGACAGCTCTCAGTGGCTTCCTCTAGAACTGAAGCAGAATATGTAGCAGCTTCCCTCGCCGCACGCTAGGCTCTCTGGCTTCAATAACTCATCAATGAACTTTATCTCCCTTTTGATGTGCCGCCTGTCACAATGTTTTGTCACAATAGATCCACCATCACCATCGCCAAATCTCCCAAAGTATCCACCATGCTCAAGCACGTGAACATCAACTATCATCTTCTGAAGCAAGTGCTCAAAGAAGGATATATCAACATGGAGTTCGTCCCCACCAAGGACAATATGGCTGACTTTCTCACAAGCCTGTACCAAATGAAAAGAACAGTGTCTCCTGCCTTGGTGTTGGCCTTCTCCTTGGTCTCCATTTGTGGGGGAATATTCCAAAGAAGATGCTTGTTGCTATTTTGTTTTGTTTCAAATGTCCGCCTCTTACCTTAAGGGGGGATGTTAAGTGGCTAAGGTGTGAGCTGTCCATTTGAATGGACATATGTTTAGATTAGAATGTTGTCTCCTTATTTGTAGGAAGATGCTTTCCTATAGTTTAGGAAGCATATTGCTATTAAATTTCAAATGTAACAACTCCTTATCAAATAGCCACTACTATCTGTAGTGACCTTGGTTTGTATAAAGATACACTCTCTTCTCATTTGGAAACTTTAATCAAATTTGCAAGGTGTTACACATACACGTCTCTCTCTCTCTCTCTCTCTCTCTCTCTCTATATATATATATATATATATATATATATAGAGAGAGAGAGAGAGAGAGAGAGAGAGAGAGAGAGAGAGAGAGAGAGATATATATATATATATAGAGAGAGAGAGAGAGAGAGAGAGAGAGAGAGATGTGTGTGTGTGTATATATGTATATATATGTATATAAATATGGATATATGTATGTATATATGTATGTATGTATGCATGTATATATGTATATATGTATGTATGTATATATATATATATGTATGTATATATATATATATATATATATATATATATATATATATATGTATGTCTGTATATATAGATATATGTATCTATATATATATGTATATATAGATATATATATATATAGGTATATATGTATATATATGTATATGTATATATGTATATATACATATATGTATAGATGTATATATGTATATATAGATAAATGTATTTATATATCTATATATGTATATATAGATATATGTATATATGTATATATAGATATATAGATATATAGATATATATGTATATATAGATATATATATATATGCATATATATATATCTTTGTGTCTACTCTACACATTCTTCTCACCAACCTCAGTTCTCACATGGTATCACAGCTTTGAGAACTCTTTAGCTATCCACAAGCCTCTTCCATCTTGAGATCTCACATTTTAGGTTCACTCCTCTCTACCTCCAAGCTTTACCGCCTTCTCCTTCAATCAAATATCATGAAGGTAGTCTCTTCTTCCACCACTGTAAAAACCAAGCCAAGGTTATTCTCCATTAACAAGCTGAATGGCAACAACTACTTAGTATGGAAGCTAAGAATGAAGCTATATCTCAAGCAACTCCAACTATGGAAGTACATCAAGGCTGATGGCAAGGCCACTGAGGAGCAACCCAAAGCACTCAATCTTTGGAAGCAACAAGACATCATGGTGCAGACGGAGATCATTCTTCACTGCGGAGATCGGCAAGTGCAAATGCTGAGAAGCTTAAAGTCCTCACAAGAAATATGGCAATTCTTCAAAGATTGCTATCTACACACTGACTTAATTTATCAAGTGTCTCTACTAAAGAGACTTGTCAAATTCAACGTGCAAGAAGGTCAAGCAACCGCCAAGTTCTTGGATCCTTGGTAGGGTCTTCTAGATGAAAACCTTCTCTCTGGTCTTCAGATCCCAGAGACTTTGGAATCAATGTTCTTGCTAGCAGTCTTACCATCAAGATAGAGGGCATTCATTACAACTCATGCTTCAACAACGGAGCTCAAGCTTCAAATCTTGGTGGCGAAGATTCAACAAAAGGAGGCCTTAAGGGATGAAACATCCCACTCCAACATCAAAACAGTGGCTCTAGCCACTTCTATCCATGCTCATAAACATGGTCATCACAAAAGTGGTTCTCACCAGTCTCAGCGACTTAATCACTTCAATCGAAAGGGAGGACACCACAAGCATTATCATGCTAAACATACCCCTTACTCAAATGTGGAATGTGTTGAGATTCAAGCTCGATGTCAGTTTGTGCCAGTTATACTATGTGTTGGCATGTTAGGTAGCAGCATGTGTGAGACATAAATGATCGCGTCTAACTGGTCATAGTGTGTGGACATTAGCTAGGGTTAGTAGTGTGTGGACACAACACATAGTGTGTGCAGTAGATTATGGATTATGGCTTTATGCATTGTGTGAGAAGGGAGATGGCTTTATGCATTGTGTGAGAAGGGAGATGGCTTTCTTCTATGGTTAGGATTTGTAATATACATTAGGGTTTACATTATACATTAGGGTTTACTCCTGTGTGTGTGTGTCTCCTTTCCCTTTACCTATTTTTCATCATGGTATTAGAGCCTAGTGCTCTCTATTAGGGTTTATGAGTGAGTGAGAGAAGAGGGAGAAGAAGCTGTGAAGAAATGTTGTGAAGCTTGGCATTGATGCTATGAAGCTTGAAGCACACCGATTTCCATCAAATCTAGGAGCTTGGCCTACCGGTTAAGGACTACTAAACAACCTTGAGCGGATTGCAGGTGATTCAAGCACAAACAAGGCAAATTAGGGTTGCCCAAAGCAAAAGAAAATTCTAGTTTTTTGCAAGCTTTTCATTGGAGCTTGAAAGTAGTGAAGTATTGTGTAAATGGATGCAATCTGGCAAATAAACATGTATGTGACAAGGATTAATATATTGGAAACTCATGTGCAAGCCCTACATTGAATTTGGAGCCAAGTTGATAGATTTATGTGAGAGGAAAATCACTGGTTTGAAGCCTTCATAAAAACAGAGAAGTGATGCTCATTGTGGATGAAATTAACACCGGTTTTTTACAAAAATCACTCAGTTGATGGATAGTGTACATGCCTAAGAGTTTTATAAGATAAGCTGATATCTTATCTCCCTTGGATTTCAGGTTTCTTCAGCAGATTCTTCACTCTATGTGAAGAAAACAGATCATGGGATTGTCTTACTTGTCATCTATGTGGATGACTTGATTGTCATAGGAGATCATGCTACAGATGTTATGCATGTGAAAAAGGCATTGAGTGGGTAGTTTGACATGAAAGACTTGGGTGAATTGCGATATTTTCTTGGGATTGAAGTGATCAAAGACCATGTAGGGACATGGTTAGTGCAACGCCAATATGCATTAGATATGTTGGCAAAATATGGGATGACAGGGTGTAAGCCAATGAGTACACCTTTGGAGCAGAATGTAAAGTTGCGGGCTGATTTTGGTGAAGAGTTGGATGATCTATCTATGTATAGAAAGATGGTTGGCAGTCTTATTTACATGACTATCACATGCCCGAATCTCAGTTATGCTGTGGGGCTAGTAAGCCAATTTATGCAGAGCCCCAGAAAACCTCATTTGGATGCAGTGAGACGCATTATGCATGTAAAGACCACTGCACATCATGGTCTTCTTTATGAGCATGGTAAAGACTTGGATGTACATGGCTCCACAGACGCAGATTGGGTAGGTAGCTCGTATGACAGGAGGTATACTAGTGGTTATGCCTTTACATTTGGAAGTGCAGTGATGAGTTGGAGTAGCAAGAAGCAACCTACTATTGCTTTATCTAGTACAGAAGCTGAATACAAGGGTGCAGCCATTGCTACATGTGAAGGAGTATGGTTAAAGAGTCTATTGGCCTGATTTGGGTGAGCCTATTGATGGGCAAGGTTGTCATTCATTGTGACAACATGAGCAGCATACAATTGGCCAAGAATCTAGTTTTTCATGCGCGGACCAAACACATAGAGGTCCACTATCATTTTGTCAGAGAGAAAGTGTTGGATGGTACAATGGATTTGCAGTATGTGAAGACTGATGTGAAGACTGAAGAGCAGGTGGCCGACATCTTTACAAAGCCACTTAGCAGGGAGAAGTTTGAGTACTTCTGTACTATGTTGGGAGTACCTGGGATGAGCTTGAAGGGGAGTGTTGAGAGCTTTGATAGCCCAAGCTCATCTACATCTACATCTTCATCTATCGCAGTACACATCATGAGCTTGAGAGGGACTGTTGAGATTCAAGCTCAATGTCAATTTGTGCCAGTTGCACTATGTGCTGGCATGTTAGGTAGCAGCATGCATCCAGCTGGTCATAGTGTGTAGACATTATCTAGGGTTAGTAGTGTGTGGACACAACACAGTGTGTGTGCAGTAGATTATGGATTATGGCTTTATGCATTATGGCTCTATGGTTAGGGTTTGCAATATACATTAGGGTTTGCTCCTGTGTGTATGTGTCTCCTCTCCCTCTACTTGTTTTTCATCAAAATGCACATATTGCCACCAGCATGGGCATGAAGAGAAGGACTACCCTGCACCATGCAAAGGACACTCTTCAACAACAACAACAATCACCACAACAAAAGGCCATTTGCAAGAGCTCACTTCACTAAGGTTCAAGAAGGTAATCAAGATTCTAGTCCCCAATTCTTTAACCCTCTTACTTCTCATGATTACTCTCTTCATCTATTTACTACTAGTATCTCACATAAAGCTCCTTCTTCTACTATATGGTATTTAGACACTGGTGCAACCCATCATATGACCTTTAATCTCTCTTGGCTATCTAATTTTATTTCTCTCAACAACCCCTTAGATGTATGCTTAGGGGATGATAGCCTACAACAAGCAAAGGGTTATGGTTAAGTGGTCATCTCTCTCCCTAATCGCCAATCTACCTTAGTTCAAAAGGTAACCTATGTCCCAAGGCTTAAGAAAAATCTCATCTCTATTAGTGAGCTCACTGATCAAGGAATTGAGTTCAAGTTTCTAAAATATGGATGCCATATTATAGCCACAGATAATCATGGCAAGAATCTCACATTAGTATGCCCTAAAGATGGCAAGCTTTACCCTCTTGGTAATACCTCTACATCAGCAAAATACCACTATCAATACTCCTGTAAAAGAGGAAACATTACTATGGCACTATAGGCTTGGCCATATTTCAGCACATGCACTACATCAAATGAAGCACAAGAAGCTTGCAATTGGGCTTCCCAAAGAGATTACCCCAATCCAATTTTGAGAAGGATGTGTAGTTGGCAAGGCCAAACACTTTCCTTTCCCTAAATGCACCTCAAGAGCTTTTGAGCCCCTTGCCTTGATTCATACATATAACTCTAAATACTCCTTCTATACCCTTTTTATAAATCTTCCCATCAATAATAGAAAATTTTTGTGCATATGTAGATAACCTTTTTCTTTCTACTTTATTCAACTTATCGGGAAATTCCAAGGTAGAAAGATAAGAGGCAATTTTGTCATACCACTCTTGAGATTTCTCAATACGAAACAAGTCAACCACCACTGGGTCACTAGGTGCTTCTTTTCAAGATCTGAGAGGTCAGCTAAGCATAGATGATAGTATACTATGTAGTAAGATAAGGTAAAAACTTTCTAGTTTCCTCATGCTTTTATTTATAGATAATTTCACAAGCACCACGGTTCTTAATGACTAGTGGTTGACGAGGTTGCTATAGCAGGTGTTGTTCATAGCCCCGATGGATGTTTTTCTTTGGGGGATTATGAAGACATTGAAAGATTTTGTTCGTAAAAAATCTCACCCTGAGGGCAGTATGGGAATGGGATGGCTTGTTCCAAGAATATCTTATATACATAATAGAATTTCTTAGTACGTCAGACCCAAATATGCCACGACTCTGGACACAAGAAGAGGATGATCGGGTCGTTAGGGAAGAGCCTCAAGACTCAAAAATCTAAACATCTAGCACTTGATTTGGATCTTCCTCTACTTCTTTATTGGATTGGTCATTGTTTTCTCCTCCTTTGGGACTAAGGAGAATCAAAGAAAGCATCTCATTTTCTAGTAGAGATGCTAATTCCCAAGGCTCATCAAAGAGGGGAGGCATAGGTTTTTTTGATGCTGACTGAAACTTCTCATTAGCGCCAATTGAGATAGCTCCTAGCAGTTCCATAGCACCCTTCACACGTATAGGAATAAAGGATACTTGGATCTCATCCTTTTCAACTGCAATGCAGTTTCTCTTTCTCTTAACTGCACATGTCACAGTTGTACCTATAGTTTAAAAAATGTATATAAGAACTAACACACAATTGATAATAAGAAAGTATATATTTAAATATGATTTTTGAAAGCATTAATAAAAGTATGCCAATTCTAGAAAACAAGTCAATTATCCAATCATTTGGCTTAGAAAATAGCTCAATCAAACGATTAATGAAGCAAACTAAGAAATTAAGGCATGTGATTGAGTACAAAGCCAACCGTGAGCATTTCGAAGAAACTTTTGAAATAAAAACCAGGAACATGATCTATATTTGTTTTGACCCTACAGTCAAATTTAGTGAAACATAAATCTAGAGTGATTGAATAAAAATTTAAAAAAATTAAAAAACATAAGTTCTTGAAATAATACCAAACAAGAGATTCCAGACCATGTGCTTCTTTTCTTAGAGCTATAGTTATTGATGCAGCTTGGCTAGTTCTATGGAAGATCACAAATCTCCACATACTCGATGTAGTTACCACTTTAAAATTATGTAACATATTTTGAATTTCTTGATTATTCTCTCTCATCATTTGTGGAACCACTCATATTAAAACCATATGGGATGTCGGTAATAAGACTGTATTCTTTCTTTAGGATGATATTCAGAAGATTATTTTCATCCCCATAAATCACTTTATAGGATGCTACTTTTCTCTACTATCGAGAAGAAAAAACTCTTCTAGTTCATCTGCTTTGGTAAGAGTAACATTTCTTAGAAGGCTTCTTGCTTTCTCTTGTTACCGATCTCTTTCAAGGTGCACAAGAAAGTTTTGTGGACACTCTGCTCCTCTTGAAAGAGCAACTTTTTACCTTTTTTACTTGGAGGCTTCTATTGTTAGTAGTAGAAAGTTAATATACAAGAATATGATATTGAGTGGTTGATTTCTTAAAACATAACAACAATAATAACATACCATTACATTTTCATCTTTAATACAAAAACAAAAGAACATTACCCAATCTTTGAAGGATAAGAAAAAATCTTTCAAAATTGCCTGAGAGCTAGACTAGGGATATTGTGCATGTAAGTGGGTATGTGCATTTACTGAGCTAAAACCTTCGAGAAAAATGTCGAGCTGTAATTTTCAACATGCATTAGTTCATATATTTATCCAATAAATTATACAATATACTAGAAAAAAGGGTTAGTGGGGATACATGTTCAGTAGAATGTCTTGGCATGGCCTCCTCTACCAAGCACACATTACCTCCACATCCTCTCTATTTACTTGTAGAAAGTACCTAGGGAAGTCCCTAGCATGGCTATGTTCTCCATTACATTACCATGACCTCCTTTTCCTCTCTACTTCCCTTTTCCACCTTAGGGAAAGTACTTTTAAGAAGGAGACTCTAAGATAGCAAGATCTCCTCTACATGCACGAGAACTAGGATAATTTGGTGTGAAAGAAAGCAAGCCTAAGTACTTTCTCTAGAGAAAGTACTTAGGATAGATTGTGAAAGAAGGCAAGTCCAAGTACTTTTGTTGGTGAAAGTACTTGGGACAACTTTTCAAAATTGCCATAACTCTTACATCTAGTGTCCAAATGTAGTTATCCAACCACTCAAATTGAAGGGAAAGAATTCCTATTTTATGAGATGTCCTCTCACCTTGAGAGCTTGTAGACTTAGAAGTCCTTTTAACTACTCCTCCTTTCGGGCCATCAGAGTCATAAGAAGAAGGCCTTGGAGCCTCTTGGGGGGTGATCTCTAAGCTAGCAACATTAGAGGCTAAATTAGTCGGAGTCAAGAAATCTCACTAACATATTGCCATATGTTTCCAAGGTATAAGTGAGTTGAACATTGTTGTTCTTGTCATCAACAATAAAAGAAACGACACCATCTCTCTCTTTCCCTATATAATCCACCTTTAAAACTTTGCCACAAGACTTTTGACCTCTAAGACAATTACCCTTGCCCCAGAATGCCTAGAAATGATGAAAAAAAGATCACCATTGACCCCAGAAAGGCTCCACTCATGTTAAAGATAAGAAAGATCTTTAATTGATGTACCTTGCTGAGAGTTGAGGTCTATCTAATGGTACATTTATAAAACCATGAGAAGTTCTCTCTTGGGGGTACATAATAAGTTGTTGTCTATGTCCTATCTCTCACTGTTATAGACATAGATTCACCCTCCTTCTGGTTCTCTTCTTCATATTTATCAACACAAGATGGTAATGAACCTATAAATATCTTTTGGTTGAAGGCTTCAATTATCGCAGTACCTCGGGGAGGAAATGGTCCCAAAACCTGATCGAGTTTGAGTTTGCACTTCTTTCTCTAGAAGAGCATCCAACATTGTGTTGGTAGGCTTGACACTTGCAACACCATCTCTCTTCTCATGGTTGTGAAGACTCCACTTAGAAGAGGGATCTTTTCCTGGGTAAAGTAGTAGCTTGGGCTTCCTTTGAAGATTTTTTTAGAATGTTCCTTCCTTTTTTTCTTTGTAACTTTTCTTTGAGAAGTCGAATCAAATCCTGGAGCCTGAATGGTGAGCCTCTTAGTTGACTTACTCATATTGTCACCACCCCTTCTTTATAGATATAAAGAAATAAAGTTAGCAAAATAATTATTCATTGGTTCAATCAATCAAATCCAACAAAAATCAATAAGGTGGAGCTAACCATTAAAGTGAGACACAACAAGTCTATCGCAAGCACATTAAAACAAAAACATGAAGGAAATAGAGAAAAACAAGCTTCTATAACAAGAAAAGGAAATCAAAAGACATTAAAAGTACACCAAAAATTAGATAAGATTAACAAAATTAATCTACTTCTATATGAAGAAGAAAAAGCATTTAAGAATGAACTAAGCAATAAAACTAATTTTTGTAGCAAAAAGGAAACAAGGAGGACATTGTTGTAAAGAGGCATGGAAAACCAAAGGGAGAGATGAGGGATGAACTTGTGGGCTTAGAATTTGATGCACCACATCGATATGGTTGTCAAATCATTGAGGGAAAAGGAGAAGGAATAAAAACAATTGTCAAGATGCAAGGTAGAGATAAATCCTTTCAGGAAAAGACTGAGTGTAGATTGTTTTCAACCTTCAGTTTACGTGTAAACTCGATGCACTGCATCAAACTCATGAGGAACTGGATGCATTATAATGAAATCAAATAAAGGAGAAATTGAAAAGTTTGAATGGAGGAGAAGATCTTGCTTTAGATGAAGGCCACCTTCTCTTATGTCCACCGCATTTGCATCAACAAATTCGGGTAGTCACAGCGTGTGGTATAGACAATGTACAAAAGCCGAGCAGCATGAAATCAAGAAAAGATATTTTTGTTGTGTAGAAAAAGGGAGAGCAAGAAGATATGCGCAAGAGAAAAAGTTCCCAAGGAGAAAGATTTTTTTTTAAAAGGATGAAGTGATTTTAGCGATATTTACTAATAAAAAAGTTGCTTTTTAATTATTGCATCATAATCAATAGTTTTAGCATGCTTTCACCACTAGTTGGTGATCACCCCCAAGTGCATGCAAGAGAAATAATAGAGAATGAGAATCTAGCTTGACCCATGGCATTTTTAAATGTCCTAAAACCTCCATTGTTGTAGATGTGATGAAACGAGAAGATGTTTTTGAAGGTAGTCATACTACCTCCTCCATTGTGGGAAGAAATAACTGTGTATCCCAACTATGTTGGCCTTATGCTAAAAGTTACTCTACTACTAAGAGTCCAATGGTCTACCGTAACTGTGTATCCCAACTATGTTGGCCTTATGCTAAAAGTTACTCTACTACTAAGAGTCCAATGGTCTACCGTAATATAGGAAAAATCCAAAAAATTTGTATTTAGCCTCTTGGATCACAAAAAACTAGAAAGGGAAAGGGGATGTATGTGCTACCTTGGTAGAAACTTTCATTATATAGTTTTTATTGATTAGACTATGATTAATTTAGAAGCTAGGTTTCATAAGATTAGCCCTACTGATGTTTGCTTGTGGGGCAACTTGATTTCAATAATTCCTCCTTGTTGAACGCTCAAAGGCAGAATTATTATGTGCCATTGGCCCAATCTTAAACATGGAAAGTGGAAAGGAACCTTTGTGATTGAAGCCTAGCCCTCTCTTTGCAAAGCATGTGTCTTAGTGAATTTACAAAATGAAAGAATTAATTAATTTAAAATCTCACTTCTAGATTTTAAACTCAAGGTGGTTAGCCAAGGATCTTTATGAAATGAAAGAATACTTTTTTTTAAAGGATCCTCTCAATGGCCCTAAATTTTGTCTACAAGTGTGCATATCTATTACATAATTATAGTATATCACAATTAAGAGCATTGCAAGTTTCACCTATCTATGTATATACTAAATAAGGTGGAGAGATACGTGTGGATGGCTCTCGCTAGGGAAATTCATGGACTACCAACACAAACACTAGGGTTGGGGGAAAGGGAGTGTGGATCCTCTCAGGGAAGTATACCCACCAAAGATGGGTCGACCTCACTAGTTAGACATGCAAGACCTATGCTCTACACTGTCTACTATGCTCTCCGACCACCTCCTACCACCCCAGTACCCCCACAGGCCACTCACTCACACCACACCTACCACTGACCACTCTCTCACATCATACACACAGAGATAGAAAAAACACCACACGAGCATAACAATGTATACCAAAATGCGAAAAAGATTGATACAAGAGAGAATTTGATCCCAAAGAAAATGTGATACACGAGATAATGTGATCCAAGAGAAAATGCAATCCAAGAGAGAATGTGCTACCTTGTGGAGAGATTTCTCCCCTTAACTCCTCCTTGGGTGTCCTCCTCCTCAAAGTCCCAACCCCTCATCATGTTGTGTAGAGGGAAGATGGTGCTCAAAGAGGATTTCTCCCTGCCTTGGGAAAGGGAGAGGGTTGTTGCCTCCATGAGTACCTTCGGATTTGGCCATGCACATCATAAGTGTCGTTGTAGTTAGAGGACCCCATGGGTCAGAGATATTGAAGGGCATCGGCGACACGGTGAAGATGGCTGGAGATCTCAAAGGGCACCGAGGGTGACGGCAGTCGGAGGTGATAGTGGGAGGATTTTCTCTTGGTGGAGTGTCGAGGGCTTGGCTTCTTGTCCATAGGTCACCCATTACTACTCAATTGACCATCTTGGTGAATGTCATTAAAAAAAACAAGTGGGTCTCTGGCAAGCTAGACCCCAAGCAAAACATCTGGCAGCAAGCGAGCTCCCAAGCATACCTCATACAAATATCTTCCAAGGAAAACCTTTTAGAGAGATACATAAATAATAAAAATGATTCAACTGGGATCTTAGGCAACTTCATCCAAGAAAGCTAGCTATGGAAATGTTATTGAACTAAGCTCTTGAGCAACTTCATCCAGCAAGCTATCTCTGTCTATATTACTTTTCTGTATTACCACTATAGACGCCTGCATCCAACAAGCTATCACTACTTGTATTACCACTGCAGGCAAAGGATCTAGCACAAAGGTTACTCTTACACCAATAGAAGCACAAACCAACTAAACAATAATCATTGGCCACTTTTGTCCGAGCAAGACTTTTGACATGAAGTCCAGGCATACAAAGATACAAAATGAAACGTGGCCATGGCCAGTACATGCCCATATGCAAATAGAAAAAATAAAAATACTCAAGATAAAATCAACCATCGTCGTGAGTGGTGTGGGACAAGGCCTACAAAACCAATTTAGGGTTTAGGGTTTAAGCTTGCTATTTTCACCATCTGCTTGCAGGCTTCTTGGCCCTGTTTGTAGTAGTTACCTTGCTTAGATCCTTGTCCTCATCCTTTCCACTCTCCACTTGTTGCTTGTTCTCTTCTTTACCTCCCTCCCCTTGTTGCTCTACCTCTTTGGGCCAGGATCCTATTAACTATTCAATGTTACAGCATGACAGAAAGGGAAGGCTAGAGCAGGAGGGCTTTGCATGGTTTCACCCCATGCTAGAAGATCTTTTACACATTCAGTTGACCCACCCTGAGCTGTAAAATGCAAAGGTGTGCTCCTAAATCCAAGGCTGCTTCTGTCAAATTTTCTTGGTGCTGCACAAACAAGGGCCCCATAACTTAGTACAAGTGGACTACTGTGGATGACAAGACCTGGCCCGCAAGGTTATAAAGGGGTAAATCCACTCCCATCTCCAATGTTGATGAACTACGCAAAGCCCCAAGTTTGGTGATAGTAGGCAATTGGGCAGCATTTAAGATTATCTGAAGGTAGTGGAGGTGCCCACTTTTGCAGTGTAGTGCATGCAAGTCCTCCCATGGGATAGATCAAATATGAGGACATTAGCTCCCCATTCCACCAACATCTCAATGCAAGTTATTCTTCCATTCTTGGCAACAAAACCTCAATGGTGTATGTTTGTGATGATTCAATGCATCCACCATAGCCCCATTCTCCAAAAGCAGCGAAAGCACATCAAGTTAGCGATGGGAAGCTGCATGGTGGAGAGGAGAGAGGGGGTGGCATGAGTGAGAGAGGGGGGGAGTCGTCGTTGAGGGGGGTGTGGGGGGTCAGTGGGGAGTGATGCAAGGGGGGGTCAGTGGGGAGTGATGCAAGGGGGGGTCCGGTGAGGTGGCAAACTAGGGGGGTGCACCAAAGAGAGAAGGAGAGAGCGGGTCAAAAAGTGAGAGGGAGAGGGTGGGGAGTGCTCTGTGAGGGGAGAGAGAGAGACGTAGATGGGGGTTGGGTGAGTGGGGAGTGAGTGAGGGGGGTTTACGCCAAAGAGAGAAGGAGAGAGGGGTTGGGTGAGAGGTAGAGGGTGGGGAGTGGTCGGTGAGGGGGCAGTGTGGGGGGTCGGTGGGGAGTGAAGCAAGGGGGCCCCGGTGAGGTGATGAATGAAGGGGGGTTTGCATCAAAGAAAGAAGGAGAGTGGCGTTCGGGTGAGAGGGAATTGAGGGGGGGTGTGGTGGGTAGAACGGAGTGAAGCAAGGGGGGCGGTGAGGTGACGAACGAGGGGAGTGTTTGCCACGGTAGAGAGAGAACGAGAGGGAGGGGTCTGGTGAGAGGGAGTGGTTGGTGAGGGGGGCATGGGGGGGGTGGTGGAGAGTGAAGCAAGAGGGGGTTGGTGAGGTGACGAAGGAGGGGGCGATTTGCGCTAGAGAGAGTAGGAGAGGGAGGGATTGGGTGAGAGGGAGTGGTCGATGAAGGGGGCATGGGGGAGCACGAAAGCACATGTTGCAAGCATGGAAGTACGAAAGAAAAATTCACCCTGATTCGGGAGGAGAACCTGAGGATCATAATGGATGTCGAGAATAGGGTAGACAAAGATAAAGTGGAATTGGTGAAGCCAAAGGCATGCCTAGCGGATTAGATGGAACAATGGGAAAATCGTGCAGTGGAAGACATCAAGGAGGTGTGGGGGGCTTACTTGGAAAAGTTAAAATTAGTAATGGAAGCACACACGCCTGCCTGCAAAAAAATAACCCCTCATCAACCAGGAAACACGAATCCAAACAAAGGCTTAAGATATCCAGATTCGGCTCAGAAAAAGCTCTGGATGCACCAACCTTGATGAGAGCTAGAAAACAAGTAGGTGGCACAATAGAAGTGGTGCCAGCAAGACTGAAGAGCTGCAAAAAGAGAATGAGGAACTGGACAGGAAGTGGACACATGGAAGAAGAAACTCGTTATCATGAAAGGCAAAGGAAAGAAGCCAGTTGAAACAAATGAAAAAGGTAAGGAAGTAGTATTGTGGACTAGATTTGCATTAGACCATATCCCGACAAATGAGCATCGGTGGCCATAAAGAGTTTTGAAGAAAAGGCAAATGATGAAGTATCAATACGTGTCCAAGTGGAGGAACTAGAAGCACTCATTGTAGGATATAAGGAACAACAAAAGTAGGATGGCAAGACCATCAAATCATCGATGAAAGAAGTAGAAGTAGCCACACCCACAAGCATGATAAGGGCCAAAGGCGAAAAAATGAGTGTCAATGAGCTGAATGTGGCATTGACAACAAAAAATGTTGATATCAAGAAAAGTGCATAGTATATGGATGCCATGAGGAAATCCCATGGGCCGAAGAATTGCAAGCCAAAAGACAAAATGGTTCAAGACTTCCAAAGCTGGGCCAAAAGGGAGAAGAAGTCTAAGAAGAATTTGCAACTCAAGATGTAGGAACAGTTTGACCTGGAAATCTTGAGCACCAAGAAAGAGACAGTCTTGAAATGTATGGAACAATTGGTGCACTTTACACAACACTACAACAGAATGAGGGTGTAGTAGCAAAAAAAGTAGCACTTTTCTAACTAGAAGGGTACGGAGAAGTTGGGTCAATTTGTTGCTAAAAAAGCTTTTATTTTTTATGAACGGGATCGCTCCTAAGTAGTGAAAATGGCACCAAAAATTCATTACTCAATAGCGATATTTCGATGTTTCAAAACAACAATATTTCAATGTTTAGCAACAAAATTCTGTTGCTATTTTTAGTAGCGATATAGCCACAGTGGAAAAAAAGAGATGGGGAAGATTGGGGAGTCTGCACAAGACTCCATAGTCTTCCTTAGCTCTTTTTTTAATTAAAACACTGCCACAGCTTTTTGATACAAACATAAACTTGAAAAAGACATAAACTGAAAAGAATGCAAGTGAGCCAAATATGTATTATATTTCTCGAATTGTTGGGCCTTTGGCCATATACAAAAAAGAAATCAAGAAAGAGGAGGCTACTCGAAATCCTCATCGAACTCCTCCGGCTCATCATCCTTTTCACCTTCTTCTTCACTTCCTTCTCCCACTTTATGCTCATAGTTTGGATCTTCTTCTTCCTCTTCCTCTTCATCCTACATACATGCAAACAAGAGTAAGGTAAGTATAAAACAATAAAAGAGAATTAGATATAGTCGCTTCCGTAATCGGGAAGTACTCGTCGCTTGTTGTTTGCGTGTGTATTTGCTCCTTCTATGAGCAAACTTTGGGCTTTCCCAAATTGTTCTTTGCCACTCTCTTGATGTTTGCTCTCCTATTAGTAGAGAGAAAAAGCTTTATCCTTGTTTTCATCCAGTCCTTCGAGAAGAAAAGGCCCGTATCATGTGGAACAATGAACTCAGTCTTGAGCACATCAATGACAAATTACTTTGAGAGCTTATCCTAGGCTTTCCACTTCTTAAAGGAGTTCATTAACTCCAAGTTAGCAAGTACATGCATGCGATTGATGACTTGGTTCCCTCGTGCATCCATCACACGGGCACCATTGACATCCACATTGTATGGTAGGGTGTGTGGATTAAATGATGCGATGGGTCTCCTCGACGTGGCTCAAAATGAGTGAATGAAGAACCCCCCATTGGGGAGATGACTTGGGAGATCTAGTGCTACTTTTACGAAAGCAAAAGCAGCCTACTCCCCCTCAGTAGCACGTCTACTACCCCTCCCAGACTCCCTACTACCCCTCCCAGACTCCCTATTACGTCGTTGTGGTCAAGATGGATGTGAGGGAGTGGCGGTGGGTCTAGTCAACATTGGTTGTGTAGGATCATGGGCCTGCACCACTTGGACCTATGCCTTCCAAAGGAGTGGATTGTCCCGACGTGGAGACCACTAGCCATATGGGGTAGATTTCCCATCTTGAGTCGACTAGCCCGATGGTAAGTTTTGGCCTGCATATAAGATTAAACGAATTGACTTACAAAATGCATAAAGGGTAAACTTTGTGTATGTGAAAAGGTTTTGTCAAACCATGCATGTGTCTGAGAGAACCGAGTCTAAGCCTACTACCCATACCATTGATGATATTGAGAAGATTTGTGACATCTGGGTCCTACCGTGAAAAAACATACAAATGGGTTTTTTCAAATTGATTTCACCAAGTTTTGGAATGATAAGAAAGATACTTTTGTACTACCTCAACATTGTCAAAAAATTAGTAACCCAACAAATCACTAGTAAATCTTGATGTAGTATAATAAAAGTGTAACCCTTTTGATTTGTGATTTTAGGTTGTGTTTCATGCCGATCGAATTGATCCAAAGTGGTGGTATGTTATACAAGTTTCCCCTTGTTCAAAAACTATTTTTCAAGATCAAGATGTTGAGGTCGAATCTCTAGATGAGGTGCAAGTATTACCTCAAATCAACTCATTGGAAGAAGACGATGACAAAAATGAAGAAAAGAATTTGGAGGAGGCTGATCAAGAGGACGAGGAGCATCAATTTGAAGAAGATAATGATATTGATATGGAATCCCATATTTTCATTGAGCTTCCATTAGATATAGAAATTGATGAAGCAACACAAATGGATCTATTACAAGATGGGATAAATTCATGATTTCTATAACTATTTTCGTTCAAAAAATTGTAACTATCTTCAATTTTGATTTTGAAACATGGATTTAAGGGCTATGATGGATGTTTTTTTAAAAACTAACATCATTTTCTATATGTATATCACATGTATAATCAAATTTCAATCTTCAATAACTGTCTAGAAATTTAAATCAGTATAGCAACAAAATTTAGCTGCTATGCTCGTTGGTTTAGTGAAATTATAGTGTAGCCGTGACATTTCACTGCTATAGTTGCTACACAGCAGTAAAATTTTGCTCTGCTCGGCAACAAAATAGCAACCAAATTTTGCTGCTTAGCAGTGAAAGAGTGCCCCGACATTCCGAAAGCCTAAATGCTGATATGCCCCCAACATGTTGTAGTGTAATAGGCAGATGCCATGAGGTCTTGCAATTGGGAAGATACAGCCAAATTCATGACTAAGTTGGAAGTGCCTATAGTGGCAGGACAAGGGTGCAAAGATAAAAACTCTTTCCTAGGAGCAAAATGCAAGGCTGGATCTAGGGCTGTGCGTGGAGGCAGTGGAAAGTCATGACTCATGGATCAGGGTGAGGAGGCAATGGCTCAATCAAAGAGCGACACTGGTAGTGCCCCTCACCAATGGAGTAAGCTGGTTGAAGACTGGATCAGTCCAAAGAGTACCACCCTATGGGTGAAAGGTGAGACGAGGCAGTAGAAGAGGCCCAAGAGAATTAAGGTGGACAATTTTCAAAGATGATGGCATCTGTCCGAAACAAACAAAACCTCATGCCTTTGCAGCCAACATGGCATTGGCTACAAACGATGAGAGCCAAGGCCAATTATCCGAATGCACGACCCATTGATGTGCAATTTAGAAGATCCAAAGAGAGAATGGGACTAGGCCATGCCTTTGTAAGCAGCCACAAAAGAGCACACGAGCCCTGGTGTAGCCAAAAAGGAATAATTCAATTTGTATCAAGGGGCACCACTGCTTAACCCCAACCAGTGTGGAAGGAGAATGAAAGATTCTGGAGAGCATGGTACAGAGTTGCAAACACAGTCTGGAAATTTTTTCAGAGTTCTAGCAAGAAAAAGTGGGATTCACCTTCTATTGACACAGCATCCACTAAAAGAGCACACGAGCCCTGGTGTAGCCAAGAAGGAATAATTCAATTTGTATCAAGGGGAACCACTGCTTAACCCCAACCAGTGTGGAAGGAGAATGGAACTACCATAAAGATTCTAGAGAGCATGGTACGGAGTTGCAAACACAGTCTGGAAATTTTTTCAGAGTACTAGCAAGAAAAAGTGGGATTCATCTTCTATTGACACAACATCCACTATGATCGCCAAGTGTTGGTGGTGGCCAATCAGCCTATCTGGCCCCGCCACCCAAGTTTCTTCCTTTTTTGTAACAAACTTATTATGGACTAAGTCTTCTTATTTTGTAACAACCTTGTAACATCTTCTTGTTGCAAATGGCCAGTACCCAATTGGATGTAAGGAGTGAAGTTTCTTCCTTTTTTGTAACAAACTTATTATGGGCTAAGTCTTCTTATTTTGTGACAACCTTGTAACATCTTCTTACAAACGGCCAATTGGATGTAAGGAGTGAAGGAGAACGTCCAGTAGTTCATGAGTTGAGGAGTTCACGAGATGATAGAGAATGTATGTTGGAGAATCTAAGCTAATATATATTTAAGAATGTCTTTCAGGTTGGTCTCTCTCTTATCTCTATTCTATATGTACCGTATAGTTCTATCTACCCCATGTCAGTTGCATGCATGTATGTGCGTTAACTCCTATCCTAAAACATGAAGGATTTAGGAACTAACCTGCATATAGTCTTGATTAACTCCCCTAAGCATGAGCAGAGTGGTAGCTCAACGCTTGGCATTGGCTTATCATGTTGGGAACAATTGAGATAGTTATTGCTCTCTAGGAGCCGAGTAGGTGGGCTGGAACCAATGAAGTGTCAGGTCTTGATTGGACAACGACATCGTGTCCACCTTTTGGCATTGTCTTCTTCATTGTGTCTTTAGTGTAGGATTTGTCTTTAATTCCACTTGATGCTTATGTCTGGGGCTTTGATGATTTCTTTGATGCTTTGTATTTGAGTGCCGTTCTTTGTAATGCAATCACTTCATACATTTATGCTCTTGCATGCTTATGAAAATATTTTGTGTAATTTTTTCTTTTCTTATTCACATGTGTGTACCCATTCATGCTAATGAGGTGCTTTGCCCATGTGTATGTCCCTTTCCCAATGAGCTTCTCAATGTTTAATGTGATGTATCTATTTGCCATATGAGAAGATCTTACCGATGAGCTTGTGTTTTTCTTCACTGGCAGTGTCTAACCTTATATCAGATTGGCGATGGGTTCTGTTTTTTCTTGCAATGATGATTTCAAGTTGATGCAAGGGACTAAGATGCACACTATGCACTAAGTGCGGTGAAAAATGAGTTAAATTGAGCAATGCAAGTGGATGAGATGGATAAGATGTGATTAGAGGGTTTCCCACAGTGTAACAATACTCTAATTTTCCAATTTTGACTTTAATTATGCTTAGTTTTGTTAATTGACACTAATGTTAGTGATTATGTACTAATGATAGTGATTAGCAAGGTTGATCTTTGAAGGATTCAAGTGAACTAGAGGAAAGCAGTTTTGATGGGGCTTTTTGCATAACTGATGAAGTGGTACAAGCAAGATCTCTAGCTCAAATACCTTCTATCCTTCCAAATCTACCATACAAACAATAGGTGATGACTGGTTTTTTGTTCATTGCAACCTGTACACCCAACTATTTGTCTTAAGAATTGTTTTATAGATACCTTAAGGTATGTAGAACACACACCTAATAGGGCTTGCCCTAATTTGTAGTACACATGGAAGATGATAGAAAAGACCAGTCGACGTATAAGTGGGATTTATGGATAGCACACGGCGAAATCAGCTAATTCATCTAGTGGAGTTGGGCGCATGGGTGAGGGCAATGTGTGGCTAGAAGGGTTTTCAAAATAGTGGGGAGGATAGGTAACAAGCCCTTCAATTTGGGCCACAAAGGGGGAAAGAGGATAAGATCAAGATCAATGTCCTAATTAAGTTTTTTACACTAATGATGTTAGAGTTTGGTTATTGAACACTTGGAGAGTCTCTTGGAGAAAAGGGTGGCTCTGATACCAAGTTGAGAATCATGGGTACCATGTGAACGATTATGAGGATTAGTACTAATCCTAGATTAATCTAGTGATTAAGCTAATCTAAGGTGGATGACGCCTAAGCATAAACATGATGATTAATTGCTAAACTAATTAAGAAGGAGACTTAAGCACAATTAGGTTACAAGATTGAGACTAGTACTTGTATAGAGGCTTAAGAGCTTGCTTTATTTTTCATTACTTAAAATGGCCCCTTTTATATGAGGAGGTACACTCTTGGGCTTGTACATCAATGTGGGATAATTCTCTCTTCTCCTGTGGCTTCATGCTAGACTTTTCTCTTGCTTGGCTACTCATTCTCACTTCCTACCTCTTCCTTGTGATGAATGGCACCACATTAATTCTCAAACATTATAAGGTGCATGAAGACATAGTGCAAAAATGGAATGCCTGTACCTAGAAAAGTGTTGTGCAATAATAACAACAATGTTTTCTGATAAGGACACTAGGTGACTAGCATTTTTGGGTCATGTCCATGTGTGTCAAAGCTTTGGGTGGCATTTTTGTTTTCATGATGTCTTATTCCATTTCTAGTCGCATATGAGAATTTCACCTGACTACACACACCATACTACTCACCACACACACGCCTGAGTACCACAAGGGGTACCACCCCTCCAAGAATTTGGTAGTGGATAAGCTATTGGACAAACCCCACAAGGCTCGGTTGATTGCAATGAATACCCTGAATAACTTTGGTAGAACTAAGCATCGCAAGTTGAGTCATGATGATGATCTTTGATGTCCATGAAAACCATCATCCTTAATGGAGCTTAAAGGGCAAGAATTATGCATTGTTGTCTTCATATGATCACCAAAGAGGAGGCTGAAAGAAAGTGCATAGAGGATCGAACGATGATGAGGTGTGTGGATGGAATCCTATGTGCCCACGTACCTGCACGCGAGGTGGGAAGTACTATCCTCACTGTTACGAGTGTTTTTATTGCCATTATGCCCATGTATGATTCTCATTTGATTAATTGTGGTAAGAATTGTGGGAAAGTCGAACCTGTTGTGAAGCATTTGCAAACTGCGCTATTATTGTTATTTTTGCTCAAGTGTGCATGTTGAAAACATTCACAAATTTCTATTAATGTTTGTTTTGGATTTGGACTCTTAATTCCATTGTCATTAGTAACAACACTCATGTCTTTTCACTTGGAAAAAGACGAGTTTGAAATTTTTGCTTGCTATAGGGTTAATTTTTTTAAAATTCTTAGTTATGATACCAGGAAACCTTTATTTAGTATATGTTCTTAGACATTGAATTGAAAACAACGTGTTGAAAATTTAAAGCTAATAGGGCCCTACAATGAGTTAAATAAGAAATTGGACCCATAAGTTGATGGTTTTTTTGGTTATCTTTGAGCAAAATTTGAAAATAAGGTTTTTTAAAACCTTAAGAAAAGAAAGGAAACGATGTCATGTTTGCTTGCCCTGGGTGAGAGATAGAGGAGGGGACTGAGCATGAAGGAGTAGGTAGTACCCTATGGTGCATTTACTAAATAAATCTCTCGCTCTGCCTCTCTAATGAGAGAAGAATCCTAAAACGCATGCGTTCAAGAGGGAGGGAGATCTTCTCTCTCTCCCCCCAGTGCCCCAAAATGAACATCAACCCTTGAGAGAGAGGTCTCTCTTTGATCGTCTCTCTCTCTCTCTCTCTCTTCTGATGCAGTAGGCAATGCTCCGCTCTAGCATACGCACTCTCTGCAAATTGATCTTTGATGTCCATGGCAACCATCATTCTTGATGGGGCTTAAAGGGCAAGTGTTATGCACTGTTGTCATTGTAGGATCACCAAAGAGGAAGAGGAGGGTGAAAGCAAGTGCTAGCTAGGAAGACGGAACAATAATGAGGTGTGCGGAGAGAAGCCTATGTGCTCACTTACACGTGACGAGGGTCACTGTTACGAGTGCTTTTATTGCCAGTGGGGAAATGCCCTACATGATTCTCACTCGATCAATTCTGGCAAGAATGTTGGGAAATTCAGAGGTGGTGGAGCATTTGCGCGAATTGCGCTATTATTTATTTTTTTGCACGTTGCAATTACTATTCTTGTTTGTTTTGGATTTGGACTCTTGATTCCATTGTCATAGTAACAACACTCAATCATTTTCTCTTCACTTGGAAAATGAGCAAAGTTTGAAATTTTATTGCGACTGGAGAAATGCCTGTATATGATCCTCATTTGATCAATTGTCGTAAGAACGTTGTTTTTTTGCTCAAGTGTTCACATTAAAAACATTTGCAAATTGCTATTCTTGTTTGTTTTGGGTTTGGACTCTAGACTCCGGGCTCCATTGTCGTAGCAAGTAACAACACGCATACGACTCTTTACTTTGGAAAAAGACCAGTTTGAAATTCTTCCTTGCTTTTAAAAAAGGGTTAAATTATAACCTTTATTTAGTATATGTTTGAAATTTTGAGTTATTCGACTGAGATTGCTTTATTTAGTATATGTACTTAGACATTGAATTGAAAATAGCATGTTGGAAAATTCAGTTGTCGTTAAAAAATTCGGTTGCCTTTAAAAAAAACATTTCAGGTTTTTGAAAATTTTAAGCTATAAGACCGATTGTTATGTAGCTTTTATACTTTTTAGTTTTTTTTAAAAGAATATTTATAATATTAAACTTAAAAAAATGAAATTACAGCAATATAAGAGTCCTTTTTACATCATCACAAAAGGAGGGAATAAAGTGTGAATGGGTAAAAGACAAATGGGTTAATTGGGCTAGAAAGAAGATGTGAAAGGGTGAGGAGATTAAGTGTGAATGGGTAAAAGAGTGTGAAAAAAGACATAGTAAATCCTAATGTAGTAACGAATTTTGTTTTTTAATAAATTGTAGAAAAGAAAAGATCACCATTTGTCAACAGAGATCTACGCTCTGGTGGGTGGGTTTGCTTAACTCTTACACTACGCTTGCACTGCGAGAAAGTTTTTCTTTTGACGTTTGCTTGTCTTTAATACTATGCTCACAGAATGGTATTGGCCACAATAACAACTCCTATGTCATTGCACTCTCTACAAAGCGCTTCTATGAAGCCTTGTGAAGCCTTCATTGCCCAATGTTTTGCTGACGGGTTTCTTGTTAAATGCTACAGTTGAGCAATAGTGAAATGTAGCGTTGTAGACATGCAGATGTTGCAACGGTGTTTGCAATTTTTGCCACAAGCTTTATTAGCAGCTGTGCAATCACAGTCGTGCGAAGAACCAAAAAAATTTGTGCAAGATGCTGAAAGACCTGTTTTCATTGGCAAATTTTTTGTAGTTGCAATCTACTCGATGTTTCTTTTTTTTTCTTTGTTGTTCAAGTCGAGCATTCAATTATTTTTTTAAATCTCCAAACTTGGAAATTAGATCTTTTTATGTCTGCAGAAAGCTACTCAAATGCACTGACCTAATCTTGACCTTGATAGGATTGATATGTATCCTTTCTCGTTTTAATGATAGGTTTAACACAGTGGATTAGGCTTGCTCGACTAATGTGCCCCCTGTAAGATCCTCGTCCCCACCGTGCAAGGGATTCTGGGTGCTAGCAGTGGAAGTAGCACATCTTGCGCGGGACAGGGTCCTACACTCGGGGCCTCACCCCCCACGGATATCCGAGCAAGTGACTAATTCCTCGGTTTTTCCAAACCGAACTTAGAAAAAACTTTCCTTGCCCGGAAAGCACAGGCGATTCCTCCAGGATAAAATTTTACTCTAACATAGTCAGGGTCATTACTGACCAAACTGATCCAACCAAACCTAAAGTCACTTGGTCAGATCAAGGAAGAAACTTGCACTTGGATCATAGAGATCAACGCTTTTTTCCCCATCGAGAGGCACAGCCGTTGATTCCTTTTTCCATAGAATAATTATTATTCAGGATTTACTTCATCTAGCGTACTACAATAGAAATTGAGTCTCATTTTACGGATCCATGAGTCTAGCCTAACCCCATCCAGTCCCATGGGTTAGCCAGCCGTCCAACCACTGTAGTGATGGGATTCAATTAGGAATTTGGTTAGATTTTGTCTCGGGTGCCAGGGAAAAGAGTTCCCAGGCCCCCTAGGTGGATTTTCAAGCAAATTTAACTCCAGTCACACCACTTACACACCCAATATGAAATTGCCTTTTTCCTAGATTCAAATGTATTTAATTCAGTCATTTAATGAAATCATAGTGTTATTGATCATAAACTTCAAAGTATCCGGTTGAATCTTAATTTCCAATCATTCCTTCATCGGAGTATCTATGGCATTATTGGCAACTAGAACACTCACCACATGTTCATTAAGGGGCCTTTTCGATAGTTCCTAGCTCATAGTACCCGGCAAATATTCACTTATAAAAATCAAGATGAAATCCTCGTTGAAGATCAACAAGATCAACCAACAGATCCATATAGCAGAGCTATGGACTCATCAGTTGAGGACCAACAAGGTTAATCAACCAGATCCATACTCGATTTCAGAAAACAACTCTTACTCCTTGTTCCAATATCTTCCACGACGCATGTGTGGGTATCTTCGGCGACCCAGAGCCCGAGCACCGTTTAGTCAGCACCCTCTAGGATCCTTCGCAGGTCACCTAGCGCTTCACTCATAGGCCGCTTCCTTGGTCCCTCATCCACCGTAGCGGAAGCTCACCATTTAAATTAAACCAAGGCTGGTCAAGACCTCGGTCGACCTTGCTACGCGAGACGTCCTCCGTTGACTCTTTGTCAGCTGTTACAACTTTATTAGGTAGGTCTCCATGACCAGCTTCTCATGACAGTCAAAATGCTTCCCCAGCATTCTGACATAAAACAGTCATTTACAAACAGTTCACAAAATACAGTTTCTATAATGAACTCTCGTCTTTCCAGATTGTTCTACATCAATCCATATTACTTAACCCAAATCCAAATCATATGCGTATCCATTCTTAACTAGATACATTATTTTCCATCCCATCACATCAGATTCATTCACTTCACATAACATCCATTCCTATCTTTCTTAAATTACATTACGTCTCATCACATCCATTTCTCATTACATCTCATTCATTCACATCTTATATCATTCATTCACATTCTGATTCACATGACATCTCATTACATCTCATTCATTTACATCTTATATCATTCATTCACATTCTGATTCACATGATATCTCATTCATTCACATCTTATGTCATTCATTCACATTCTGCATTCATACATCCATATCCACATTCCACATTCATACATCCACATCCACATTCACATTCATACATCCATTTTTACATCCTCATTCATACATCCACATCCACATACATACTTCCATACATCCACATCCATACATCCACATCCACATCCACATCCATACATCCACATCTACATCCATACATCCATTTTCACATCCACATTCATACATCCATTTTCACATCCTCATTCATACATCCACATCCACATACATACATCCATATTCACATTCACATCCATACATCCATATCCACATTTCACACTCATACATCCACATCCACAATCACATTCATACATCCACATCCACATCCACATCCACATCTACATTCATATATCCACATCCACATCCACATCCATACATCCACATCTACATCCATACTTCCATTTTCACATCCATTTTCACATCCACATCCACATTCACATTCATACATCCACATCCACATCTGCATTCATACATCCACATCCACATCCACATTCACTTCCATACATCCATTTCCACATTCACATCCATACATCCATTTCCACATTCATTTACATCTATTTGATTCCTATCACATCTTATCACATCTATTTATAGAATGTAGGAGAATTTTAATTTTTTGATATAAAGATTCTTTACGCATCTAATTAGCCATAAAGACAACTTTAGTAGGAATAACACTTTTATAAAAATCCTTTTATGCATCTATTTAGGCATAAGTTCAATTTTAAGGAAAATAACACTTTCAAATTAAAAATAAACCTTTTATGCATTTTACTATGCATAAATTTTATTTTAATGAGAATAACACTTTCAACACCATATTCGTGAGTTTGGGAATCTCCCAAGTCCCATTTTTGTAATACTAAAAAGGTGGGACCCGATTAACATGTTTATAAGTTTCTCAAAATCCTCTCATGTGACCTATCATTGGAAAGCGCTTGAAAAGAGGGATCTATTAAGCTTTAAAGCGCTTGAAAAGAGGGATCTATTAAGCTTTAAAGCGCACAATTTGGAGTAATGGTGTTCAAGTTATGGCAAATACAAAGTTTTGACCACGTGTCCCAAACTTATGGGAAATTTCCATATTCCCCAATATGGTGTTTTTCAAAAAAAAAATAAGTCTTTTATGCATTTTACTATGCATAAATTCCATTTTAATGAGAATAACACTTTCAAAATAAAAATAAATCTTTTATGCATCTAACTATGCATAAATTTAATTTCAATGAAAATAATAAATCTTTTATGCATCTTTCTATGCATAAAATCAATATTGATAAGAATAATTCTTTTGAATTAAAACTAAATTCTTTATGCATCTTTCTATGCATAAAATCAAAATTGATAAGAATAACTCTTTTGCAATAAAAATAAAATTCTTTATGCATCTATTTTTGCATAAAATCAAAAATTGATGAAAATAACTCTTACGTGTTCCCTTGAGAAGATGTTTTGCCTTGACTACCCTAGATTTAGGTTTTCCTGTTATCCCCTGAACAGATATTACTTGGCCATGCTCATTTTCAAAAGTGATACTCCCCTGGTTACAATGAATGCTAGCTTTGTTTGCAATTAACCAATCCATCCCAAGGATTCCATCATAAATTCCTAATGGCAAGACTCTAAAGTGGCCATGAGTTTGCTCATTACCCAGCTCAAAATCAAGGTTTCCTATAGAGTGGCGAGATACTACTTCTTTCCCACTGGCTAACTCTACTGTCATTCTTCTAGCTGTTTTCTGACTCAAGTTTAATTTTTGCAAACACCTAGGAGAAAGAAATGAATGGGTACTGCCACAATCAATCAGAAGCTGAAATGGCTTACCGTTATGAGTGGCTGGGGTTTGGATTACACCAAATTGTTTATTCGGACCTTGGTGTTCTACTGCCGCATGGACGGTGGCATGCTCTTCTTCAGCCATTTCCAAGGTCGGTTCTTCACTTATAATACAGGCGGTCCTAGCAACTGCTCCTCCGCGGCCTCTGCCACGCCCACCGCCTCTTGCACCTTGGTTGATAGGGGTTCCATGGCCTTGATTTCCTCTGCTACCTTGAAGAAATGATGTTGCCATCTTGGGACAGTTGGCTCTAAAGTGTCCCAGCTCATTGCACTCAAAACACAGAGGGCCTTCTCTGGAAGAAGCTGCATACGAGCGGGGGACAAAAGAGTTGACTTGTCGCCCTCTGTTGTAGTAGGGGAATATCTGTTGGGGTTTCTTGTAGGGTTGATCTTTAGGATTTGCCTCAGGGTAAGATCTCTTTTGATGCTTAGGTTTGTCAGTCTTCATTTCTTTCACAAGGGACTTTGCTCGTATGAGAGCATCCTATAATGTGCTTGGCCTCATTGCTTCAAGGCGGGAATCTAAGGGTTCATTTAACCCTTGGCAAAAACAAGCCACTTGTTGGGAAGTAGTCATAGCTGGGACATACTTTCGAAGAGTGAAAAATTTGGAATAGTACTCCTCAAGAGTGAAGCTGCACTGCCTAAGACTAAAAAACTCATTCATCTTTATGGATTCATGGGATGGGGGAAGGTATCTTTCCTTCACTGCCTGCTTGATGTCTTCCCACATTTGAGAATGCTCGGTGACTTCCTTGTCACGACACCACTGTTTCCACCAGAGTTTAGCATCTCCGATGAGGCAAAACCGTGCAAGCATAGACTGATTTGCTACTCCAGTACCGGCGGGGCAGAGAAATAATCGTCCATCGCCTCAATCCAGACTTCAGCATCCTTCTCAACCTTTGAACCTTCTCCTTTAAAGGAGGGGGGTTGCATTTGCTTGAGCAGGAGCTTCTTCTCCTGGGTATCAGTGTAAAGCGCATTGGGAAGTGGAGGGTGATCGTCCTAGTCATCATTGTAAAACAATTTTAAGATTACAAGATTCATATTTGTACAACGCTTATTTTTGGAGAGTAAAACATTGAAATCATTTCATTTCTAAATATTTACAAGCATGAGTTTTATTACAAAGATCTGAGACTAATATAATTAGTCTTATTTGCTATCAAGGGAAAATCCTAAGCTTGACTATGACATAAGGGTAGAGCGGTCCACATAGGTGAAATATGGGGGTTCGCGGCTGTAGTTTCTAAGACTCTAAAAACTGATAGTAAGGGTGGTAGACTTTGGATTGGGGTAGATCCCAACACAGCTACTCTATCAGCAGGTAAGATCTGCATCACTTTGTCATACACCCAGCGATCTTGAGGTATGCGAATCCCATCTATAGTCACAGAGGTGTCGGCCCTGGGGGTACCGACGAACCAAAATAAACGGATCATCTTCAACTTTTCAATCCAACGAATCTGCTTAAGGTCGGTGGTGAGGTTTCCAATTCGATCTTCTCGGATGAAGAAATATCTCCGCCCATGACTCCAGAAATCTCTACCCCATCCTCTTTAAATACGAGAAAAATGAGGGAGGGACATCTTCTCTAGTATTTGCACCATGGTGTCACGGAACTCGAAATTTGAGGAGTGACTAGCAGTCTCAACGAAGATGCATTGGAAAACTAGAAACTTCGAGTAGGCATCTTCCTCTTCCTACAATCATCCAAACATCAATTCAACCTATTTGTTTTAGTAGGATGTTTTTATTAATTAGCATTATGTTTGGTAAAACATTCATTGCAAAACACTCCTTAAATGGCGATTCCTAGGAGCTAAACTTGGCTCTGATACCAATTGTAAGGTTTCCCCCTTCTAAAATAGGAGAAACACTTAAGATAGTCCACTAAGTCTTAACTTGGAGAAAATTTTCTATTTATCGACACCTTGATCATGTAGAGATTCAAGGATACGATTCATAGGTAAGACCTAGTCCTATCCCACAGGGGAAGCGTGATCTTCTAAAAGTCAAATCACCCATAGGGTAATCATAAATTGGGCAACTACTATCACTTATTATTGTTGTTCCACATTAAGATTTGATTTCAGCACAATAAACTTTGCATAATCTGTAAACTAATCTATTCTGCACTATAGATCAACAGAATAGTACTCTGCACTATCATGTTCAACTCTGCACTTAAACTTTTAACTCTACACTTGAAACTACATGGTAAACTATATTCTGCACACTTTCTTGAAATTGCACTAACTACACAGCAATATTCTTCTTGTAGTATTTCTTCAAGAACTCAAAGATTTGGCAATCTATGTTTTTAATCTTGAAGAAATAAGGGCTCTAATGATAATCTTTGAAAAAGTATGTTCCCTAAGTAAGATTATGCAAGAAATAACTCAAAACTAAAATTTTTATAAACCCTAATTTTAAAAATCAAGAAAATTTCAAGAAATGTAAGAAATCAATCAGTAAAGTAGATGAGGGCTTTTTAAAATAGTGATTAGTACAAATTTGAAAATGATTAATATAAATTTCATTGCTAATCTTCTCAAATTAAAAAAATAGCAAATCTAAAAACTAGGTAAAAGTCACTTCTAAAAATGATTAACACTAATCATGATCAAGGAAATGCATTCTAAAAATTTGGATTACTAGTAATCCAAAAATAATTATAAATAATCATGATCAAGAAAATGCATTCTAAAAAAGTGGATTAAGAACAATACAAAAAGGATTAATCTCTCAATCAAAGCATTAAGATCTAAACTAAGAGCTCTGTAAGATAGTGGCCCTCTCAATACTTGGAGTAGACAAAAAGGGTGTAAGTCACCATCTGTTATAACTCACCTTAGCCCTCCTTGAAACATATCCTACAAGAGATTACCTAGTGAACCGCAACTATCGTGAGGATCTTTCCAATGGATCAGCTCGTAATCCTTGAGGTCTCCAAGTTTTAAAACTCTTTGAGAAGCAATTCCACCGCGCCTCCCGTGAGCGTTGTCACACCGCTGCGTTGTACTACAGGTACTCGTCCCTCCTCTCACACCTCACTTCACTCACACACACACACACTAGCATGCATTATGGAGAGAGATTAGCAAGAGCAAGACTCAGTTGCACAATGGGAGAGTCTCTTGTATTATGAGAGATATTCACTTATATACATGGCCATAAGTGTTCACACTCACTTAAACTATGGCTAGCCGGGCACTTAAGGCTTATAAGAGGCCTAATGCTATTACAATGACTACTCTCATAATATACATGGCCATAAGTGTTCACACTCACTTAAACTATGGCTAGCTAGGCACTTAAGGCTTCTAAGAGGCCTAATGCTATTACAATGACTACTCTCATAATATATCCATGAATTACATCAATTAGGACTTCATCCTAACTTGCTACCACATGCTCTTGAACGGGAATCGCCACCATAAATACTCCGTTGTTACCCCATTACTGGCTCCCCTGTCCAAGTTATAGCTTTGGACACTTTGGTGTATCTATCGTGACTACTTGATGTAAAGATAATGGCGGTAGATCTGGTTAACCCTAGGAATGGGTTAGAATCCCTCTAGAGAACCACATATGCTAACGTCACTCTACTGGATCAGGAAAGTATAGATCCTCAAAGTGATGAGCGAGTCTCACTCTGCTTACTCGGGTTGTAGCAGAGTTGATGAGATTTTCGAAGGCAAAGGCGATCATATCCTGACTCTGGGAGAGTCTAGGAATGCTAGACAGATTTGGGGTATCCATCTAAAAATCCAGTTCAGTTTATGAAGCTCATTTCAGACATAATCTTAACAAGTGAAAACATTATTTCCCAAATTTACTTTAAAATTTTAAGCAATTTCTGTTGCTGTTTCGTAAGTTTACAACAGCACTTTGATACCAGCTATGAGACCCCTTTGCCCCCTCCATGCACCGGATTCCCATTACTGGCAGCCAACGAAAGTAGCTTCCTCTTACGCGGGGCAAGGTTTCCCACTCGGGGCCTCGCCCTCGAATGTCCGGGCATGAGACTAATCTGGTGGTCATTCCGAAACCGAAATCGAGAAAATTTTCCTTGCCCGGAAAATGGGGACGATTCCACCTTTTTGATTTTCTTAACGAATTTTCTAACGGGATCAAGAGACTAAACTATCCTTCACCTTATTAAACCAGATAGAAGGAAAACTGTCATTGACTTAATTTGAAGAAATCAACGCTTTTTTCTAGCCAAAATCAGGCACATCCGTTGATCTAATCATTTGAGGAAATCAACGCTTTTTTCCTAACCAAAATTAGGCACAACCGTTGATCTACTCATTTGAGAAAGTCTTCAGGGTTTTATTTAACTACTCGAATTCTAAGCGTATTCCTATTATTTCAATTTAATTATTAAAAAACTCCACTGATTCCAGCCTATCCGACCCATGGGTTAGCCATCACCCAATCACTGGAATAGGTAGAACGAGACAATTACTCACCCACCCATAATTGAATGCCTTTCTTAACTTTTGCTTTCGAATACAGATACGCACACACTCCAATTTCAAAACTTTAACATATAAAATAATCCATTGACAAACACTTATTGGTTACAGATATCATAACTCAAAATTGATTACAATAATCATTTCGTCCATCATACATATCTTCCATGACATACGCATGGGTGTCGCACTACGAGCCCGTGCATCGCCTGGTCGAAACGCTCCAGGATCCTCCTTAGGTGTCTTGACACTTCACTCAGGGACTGCTTCATCGGCCCTCGTCCATCGTACCGGAAGCGCACCATTTTAACCGTACTGAGGCTGGTCAAGACCTGGGCAGGCTTTGCCGCGTGAGCTGTCCTTTGAACACTCACACCAGTTGTTGCAACTGAACTTCCCTTAGAAAAACATATACGAAATGCTCCCTTCAGCATTCTGGCTAAGACAGTTCTTTAAGAAAACAGGGTTTCTTTGCAAGTTTTCAGTTTGATTTTCTTTTGAATACAAGGAGTATTTCTTGAATCAGTATCCCTAAAACTTCTTGATCGGAATTCTAAAATTTCATACTAGAATTCCTCAAATTCTATAACCTTGATCCACATATCAATTCGAAGGGTCTCAAACTTAGTTTCAGATTTTGCGGGAGTTTTGAGATTATTTTTCTAAACTCGTCACACCTTCTTTTCTTGAGACTGGCAAAAGAGTTTGGTCTTGGTCATAGTTTGATTCACGGTTCGAGTCGGATAAGGTTTTTCCTAAACTATCTTTCTTGAAAAGGTTTCATAATTCAATTACTATTTTTTTGAATTTCTTTCTTTGAATACTCACTTAACTAATTTCTAAATTAGTTATGAATTCCAATGAGAAAAAAACTAATCATTTATCTGAATATTTCGATCTCAATAGATTTCTTGAATTTTCTTTTTACAATCCGTGTGAATATAAAATGATAGAAATTTCTCTCTTGGAGTATTTATTTATTCATTTATCAAATACTCATAGAATTTAAGAGATTTCTAATTTTGATATAAAAATTCTTTATGCATCTATTTATGCATAAAAATCAACTTCAATGGGAATAACAATTTTATTTAAAAAATCTTTTTATGCATCTATTTATGCATAAAAATCAATTTTTATAAGAATAATGCTTTTATTATAAAAAAATATCCTTTATGCATCTTTCTATGCCTAGAAATTAAATTTAATAAGAATAACACTTTTATAATAAAACAATTTTCATTATGCATCTTTCTATGCATAGAACTTAAATTTAATAAGAATAACACTTTTAAAAAAAATCCATTATGCATCTTTCTATGCATAGAAATTAAATTTAATAAGAATAACACTTTTATAATAAAAAGATTTCCGCTATACATCTTTCTATGCATAGGAATTAGATTTAATAAGAATAACACTTTTATAATAAAAACATTTCCATTATGCATCTTTCTATGCATAAAAATCAAATTTAATAAGAATAACACTTTTGTAATAAAAAAATTCTTTATGCATCTTTCTATGCATAAAAATCAAATTGAATGAGAATAACACTTTTATAATTAAAAAATTTCCTTTATGCATCTTTCTATGCATAAATATCAAATTTAATGAGAATAACACTTTTATAATAAAACAAATTTCCATTATGCACCTTTCTATGCATAGAAATTAAATTTAATAAGAATAACACTTTTATAATAAAAAATTCCTTTATGCATCTTTCTATGCATAGAAATCAATTTTAATAATTAATATCAGTGATATCCATGCATATTCATAGGTGAATATGTACATGGAGTAATTAGAATATTTCTTTAAGGTGCAAAAATGGTGGGAATTACTCCTTTGGAATAACATAAAAAAAACTTTCTTTTCCACAAAATTCTGTAAAATTTTACCATAACCTCCTTTGTATGGCTGACCATTTCTCATTTTTATCTATCTTAATTTAACTTAAATTAATCCAAATTAGATTTATAGAACTCTAATCTACACAAGTTTCTAAATTCAAGAGAGTAAATAATAAGAAGAGTTTAATTAATCCCTTAGTTAATCTTTCTAGGATTAAGAAAGGCTGGAATGTAAAGAAGAGAAGGGGGGTGGCCTTTTCCTCAAAGGCATAGCATTTGAATTTGATTCAATCAACTGTAAAACATAAAAATCAAGAAAACCATAGATTTAAAATTTATAAATAAGTAAGAAAATTAGCTTACATGGAGCTTGTAAGCTCTCTTTTGGCTTGAGGTATTGAGGGCTCTACTCTTGTTTGAAGCAAGAGTGGCCACCAATTCATTTTGGAGAGGATTAGGCCAAAAACAATAGAGTTATTAAGAAATTCAATGTAGATGGCTCAGGACAGGAGTAGAGTAACAGTGCATAAACACCATTAAGCTTTTACAAAGGGGGAGGCTTCTATTTATAGGAAAAAGTGAGCCTCTAACCAAGCAAATTGATTCTAGAATTTTCGAGATCAGTTTGGTCAATTTTTAACCATTTTTGGGTTAGTTTAGCTTACTTTTGGGATCTAGTTTTGAAATAGGAGAGAGGAGAGATGAAAATATCTCATTTTATTGATTTAAAATTGGGGGTAATAATGAGAAAAAGGCACCTACTTCATGAGGGGAGATCCCCACTCTGAGGTGTCAAAATTCAGTTTTTTAATTGTTTTCTTTGGTCCTTAGTCCACTGATTAATCTTATTGGTCCATAAGAACCTTAATCCAAAATTTTTAAAAAATCTGAACCCTTAGGCTAAGGTCTTTCGTGCACATTATAATTTATTTCTAATGCACCTTAGGAATTTCTTTTTAAACTTCTATTTCGGGAGAATTTATTTTAATAAGAAGGGATATTTTTCCATCCAAAGATATCTAAAAACTAAATTATCTCTCTCTAGAATATTTTCTCTCTCTAGGTCAAAACAGGTAGAAACAAGATCTTTTATTATTCTGAAAAGGGGATTGATTACAGGGGAAGAAATTTGACATCTTGAGGGGCTGGGGAGGAATCTTACACACTGGGTGTGCCAAGTGTTAGCTCGTGTTCATGCACTCCATGTGAACCACCTTTAGCCACCATAAATCACCCTCACCTATCTGAGGTTTTCTTTTGTATGGGAAGCATTCAGGACTATGAATTATGCCTAAGCAAGAAGCTGCAAGGAAAATCTCTGTTTCTTCTTCCTTCTCTTTCTTTTCTTCATTTTTGCTCTTCTTTTTTGTAGCTAGCTCCTTGTCAAGTTCTCTGGTAGGGATGAGGCCACCAACACATTGAGCAGCAAGCACGAGAAGCACAGGAACTGGTACGAGGAGGGTAAAAGCATTAAGGACTATGAATTATGTCTAAGAAAGAAGCTGCAAGGGAAATCTGTTTCTTCTTCCTTCTCTTTCTTTTCTACATTTTTGCTCTTCTTTTTGTAGCTAGTTCCTTGTCAAGTTCTCTGGTAGGGATGAGGCCACCAACACACTGAGCAGCAAGCAAGAGAAGCACAAGAACTGGTACGAGGAGGGTAAAAGCTTTACCTCCCCCTTGTCTCGGGAGCTTAAGGGAGGCACTGGAAAGCAAACTCTGATTGAGGAGTTGTCTTCACGGAAGCGGAGAGGAAAGGCAACTATATTGTCCTTCAGAGTCCTTTGGATAAAATTTTGTGGGAAAAAACGTCTTTCGGATGTGTCTTGATCTCCTTTTTTAGTTCTGAGGTGTTTAAGTGCACTGTAGGTAAGTTTCAATTCTCTAGAGAATTTTATTTTCGGAATTGTAGGAAGAGAAATTGGTTATGCAGACACTGTGTGTGGGTGAAAGCATGATAAGGTGGTACACTTTCTACCAGTTGCATCGATTTCTACCACACTTGAAGAAAACCAATATTAGTGGATTTAATATCATCATAGGATGTATTTCATAATTTATCTAGTGCCTTTTAGATATAATAAATGTGAAACAAGATTAAACAACCATGTTTTAATTCTCTAACTCTCCATAAAAGTGTTTCACAACCAATTGTAAACCATTATCCAGGACACATGTTTTCAGTCCACCTTAGTATGCTTTCACCCGTGTACTACAAACAGGTCTTACATGTGCTATTGGGTGTATGTATTCAAATTGAGGTCGTTGGGGATTGTGACAGTTTGGGTGTAGTATAGTACCGCTGCACAGAATACATCAATTTATGCAGGACAAACAAGAGTGCTATTTTTGGTGAGTTTGTATTACAGACAAGATGCAGAATGATGGAATTAACCAAATTGTTAAAGAGAAGCTTGACAAGAACAACTTCCATTCTTGGAGATTTAGATTAACAAATTTCCTAATGGGAAAAGGTTACTGGGACTATATTGAAGGTGAACATGAAGAGGCACTAGAGATACCTAAGATTAATCCAACTACTACACATGTAAAAGAATACAAGAATTGGAATCAAGGAGCAAGGAAAGTCATGTATTGGATTTCCATTAGTATACAGGACACCATGATTAGGCATATATAGGATGCTAAGTCACCCAAGGAGGCATGGGACACCTTGGTGAAGTTGTATGAAACTAACAACAAGGCACAAAAGATTAAGTTGAAGAATGAGCTTCATATTGTGGAGAAGAAAAACATGTTTGTGAATGATTATACCTTCAAGATCAAGGGCATTGTGGAATCCCTTGCATCTATTGGTATCTCTATTGATGATGATGATAAGAAAGAAGTATGTATACGTGGTCTCGGACCACAATACAAGGCATTCAAAATGTCTATTCAGACTTGGTAGAACATTTCCAACTTTACAAATTTGGTGTCAATGCTTGTCATTGAAGAAAAGAGTTTGTATGAAGAGACCCGTATTCACAAAACAAACGCCATTTCAAGCAACATGCCTTCTATACAAGTGCAGGTAGAGGACGAGGTAAAGGCCAAGGTGGTGACTGAATAAGTAATAAGAATTATGGTCATCAACAACACTCGCATGAATCACAATAACAACATAGAGGTGGAAGAGGCCAGTTCAGAGGTAGGGGGAGTCAAAGCGGTCGTGGAAATAGGCAAAGGCAATAAAATAATACACAAGGCTATTATTATTGTGGAAAATCTAGGCATGTGTAGGCAAATTGCTATAAGAATCAAAAGGACATGAGAAGTGAAAAAGTGTAGCAAAATAAGTATGCATCCTCTAGGCTGAAGTAATGAGGACAATGAAGGGTTGTTTGTTATGCAACATGTGCTTATTGTTGTGTCAAAAAATGATGTATCCACATGCAATTATGATGTGTGGTATGTGGATTCAGGAGCTTCAAACCACATGACCATTCATGGTGAGTGATTGAGGGATATGAAAAATTATAAAAAACCATGTTTTGATAAAACAGGGGATGATACTACTCATCCAATTGCCCATGTTGAAAATGTACCATTGACTATGCAAAATGGTAAGGTGAAGAATCTTGCAAATGTACTTCATGTTCTAAATATAATAAAGAACCTAGTTTCTATTGGGCTAGATGATTGAGTAGGGTTTGCAGGTGTGCTTTAACCCTGATGATGGTTGTTATGTCCAAGACTTTAAAGAATAGTGCAAGTTGGTTCCAAAAGGCAATAGAGTGGACAAAATGTTTACAGTAGATGTAAATATGCCTAAGGTAAAAGCTACAATGTTTGCACACGGTTCAGGAGTTGTTGCAAATACAGACATTTGGTATAAGGGAATCACGCATGTAAATATGCAAAGAATAAAGTCTATGTAGACTATAGAAATTGTGATAGAGCTAAGGTTAATGGTATGCAGAAAGTATGTGAAGCACTTCAATTTGGGAAGCAAACAAAGCATGTGTTTCCACATGATAGAAATGTTAGTAGGAATGTACTAGATGTGGTGTATTCATATGTATGGGGTCCTGAAAAACTACGTCTATGGGCGGCTACAAGTATTATGTAGCATTCATTTTGATGATCACACGAGGAAATTGTGGGTGTATTTCATGGAGAAGAGTGAAGTTTTCACTCATTTTTGGAATTTCAGAGTGATGGTGGCTGAAAAGTAGACATGAAAGCATGTGAAGTGCCTAAGGTCAGATGGAGGGGGAGAATACTTCTCTAATGAGTTCTCTGATTTCTTGTGGAAGAATGGCATTTAGAGATAGTTTACATGTAGATACATTCCGCAGCAAAATGGAGTTGCTATGCAAAAAAACAGGCACATTGCAAAGATAGCACGAGAATTGATGGAAAGAGAAGAATATGTTTCATATCTATTGGGCTGAAGCTATTTCCACATTAGTTTTTATCATGAATAGGACCCCTACTGCAGCCATACATGATGTAATGCCAAAGGAGAAATTCAGTGGTGGCAAGAAACTTGATTTGTCTCACTTGAAATTTTTTGGATGTATTGTCTATATGTGCATGGACCATATGAGCTGCGTACGAAACTAGAACCAAAGGAAGGATATTCCCTTAAGAAAAATGGATATAGATGCTATAACCCTACTACATGTGAGTTGAGGGTAAGCAGAGATGTTGTGTTTGATGAAATGAGTAGCTGGTATGCTGTTAAGAAATGAGTAGCTGGTATGCTATTAAGAAAGATGCCATTAGGGCTGATGTAACTAGAAATGTGATTGCACAGAATGTAAGTCAGCAACAATCATAGTCATTGAGTGGAACCTAGAGAGTCCTCTTGTGTTGGATCTATTGATAGACCATGGAGCGGCACGTTGCATCAAAATACCAGTCCTGAAATTGTAGTTGGCACATCACGAAAAGGCAAAGAGAAGGTTGGTGAGCCTCTTGGTATGCCCAACATTCCTCAGGGCATTCCTATGCTAATCTAGAGTCTAGTGTCTCAGAGCAGAGTCTTGATGATGAGCTTGGGATTTCAACTATTATAATGCCTGGTGTAATAAAGGCAAGAGAAACTACAAAAATACTAGGTAGTGATCATGGTCAACATAGGTTAGGGAGATTCAGAAAACCTAGAGAGAAGTGGTCTCCATCCCCGAAGTTTGAGGATGTGCAATGGAGGTGGATCAAGCAGAGGAATGCCCGCGATATGGACCGCCTTCTCAACAGTAGAAAGCAGCTTAAGTGGTTTCTCAAATATGTTGCCCATACTATGGAATGGAACTCCCAACACCCTCGAAGAGGGCATGAACAACAATTGAAAAAGGACACCTCTTGTCCAATGTAGAGCTTGAAATTACAAACCTCGAGGAGGAAGATAGTAGTTTGGACAATAGCTCGGAGAGTGACTCTAAGGCTTCTGATTGCTAATCTAGATGTTGACTATAGTTGCCATGGTAATGGAGTGGATATGGCTACAATTGAGCATCCAAAGGAGGAGCTTTTGGCTACCCAAAATGTCCTTGAAGAGCATGGTGATGATCAGTAGCACATTGATTATATCCTCCATGTTCGTGATGGTATATGGCATAGGTTAAATGGGAAGCCTATCCCTCCTCCCGAGGAGGAGGATGTCGTATCACTTACAAAAGAAGCCCATATACCAATAATGAACCAGATGTACGACACATGTTCTCACCAAGCTAGGAAGTAGAGGTCATGAACACTGGGGCTGAGATGTTTCCAGGTTCAGACTTTGTACCTCCTCCATATCGTCATCCACGTGATCAATCCAGATTGGGTTTTGGCCTAGCCTTGGCATAGGTGTTGCTAGGTGGACAATGTCCCAATGTGGCAGATTCTAATCATGTACATGAGGATGACCATCCTATGGTCAATAGTTTGTCGAAGAAAACTTTAACAAAGTCTCCATCGTATTGATGGTGGAATTACTGGATAATCTAAAGAGTAGGCTCTTAATGTGGATGCACATGATGTCTATGGGGAAGGTTTGACCTGAGATCCTTTCAAGTAGGTTGATAAGTGACACAACCCCATCCACTACCACAGAGTCTTTCAGACAAGGCTAGCCAATAATGCATGCTTTCTTGATGCTCAAGGGGATTGGTCAGCTAATGAGATATATGATGAGCAAGTGGTGTTTGCATGGAAGGGGCCGGAGGATGGAGAGGTCCAGGTAGCTTTGTTGGAAGCACAAGATGTGTTTGACAAACTGATAATCTGAGAGACAGTCTTGCAGAATGGAATAATCTCTAATTATGCTGACCCAGGCCATGGTGATAGAGCGGTATGGTTGTATAAGAAGATACAGAAGCAAGGTGTGCGGTTGGACAGCCCCATGATCGTAAAGAAGAATGATCAAACAAAGGAGAAGGATACTCACATTGAGGATGCTCACATGAATGAGAAGGATGGATGCTTTGAGGATTCCTGGATGGATGAATAGGAAGGGTTGTAGCATGCACCCATGGATGGATGAATAGGAAGGGTTGTAGCATGCACCCATGGATGAGGTATAGAGTGAGGCAATGGAGGGGAGCTATGTGGCCGAGAAAGCCTACGAATTCCTCGCATTTTGAGACCCCTTAGATGGATATACAAGAAAGTAGGAAGGATGATCTCCAAGATACGCAGATGCATGAAAATAAGGGTGAGACTGGGGAGGAGCAGAGTGGCTACAAAAGCTCGGAGAACCCCTCACATGTCAAGACCCCTCACATGTGTGACGTCCCTCGACGACTCCCCGCCAGCTGTTGCAACAAACCTCCTCTTAGTAAAACACATGCCAAATGCTTCCTCCAGCATTCTGGTGTAAAACAATCCTTTAAATGAAAACAGAGGGTCTATGCAAGTAAAAATCCTAGTTTAAGATTGGTTCCACAAAACCCTTTTTCCTTGATCCCCAATTTTGTAATGAGAATCCTTGATCTCTCATCAGGGTGATCTACCCATCATTGGACTAATTATCTATTGAAAGAACGGTAGAGGAGGAGGAGACACACACATAAGAGCAAACCCTAATGTATATTGCAAACCCTAACCATAGAGGGAAGCCATGTCCACTCTCACACAAAGCATAATACACTAATCCATAATCCACACAACACACAATGAGTTGTGTCCACACTCTACTAACCCTAGCTAATGTCCACACACTATGACCAGCTGGACACGCGGTCATTTATGTCTCACACATGTTCCTACCTAATCTGCCAGCACATAGCATAGTTGGCTCACACTGACATCGAGCTTGAATCTCAACAGCCCCTCTCAAGCTCATGATGTACTGCCGATGAAGATGTAGATGAGCTTGGGATATCAAGACTCTCAACACTCCCCCTCAAGCTCATCCCATGTACTCCCAACATAGTCCGGAAGTACTCAAACTTCTCCCTGCTAAGTGGCTTTGTAAAGATATCAGCTCATCAGTCTTCACATACTGAAGATCAACTGTACCATCCAGCACCTTTTCTCTGACAAAGTGATAATGGACCTCTATGTGTTTGGTCCTCGCATGAAACACTGGATTCTTTGCCAACTGTATACTGCTCATGTTGTCATAATGAATGACAACTTTGCCATCAAGAGGCTCACATAAATTTGCCAAGAGACTCTTTAACCAAACTGCCTCACAAGTAGCAATGGCTGCACCCCTGTACTCAGCCTCTGTACTGGATAAAGCAACTGTAGGTTGCTTTTTGCTACTCCAACTCACCACAGCACTTCCGAGTGTAAAAGCATATCCACTAGTAGATCACCTGTCGTATGCGCTACCTGCCCAATCAGCATCTGTGTAGCCATGTATGTCCAAGCTTTTACCACTCTCATAAAATAGACCATAATGTGCTGTGGTCTTCACATATCTCATGATGCGTCTCACTGCATCCAAATGTGGTTTCCTGGGGCTCTGCATAAACTGGCTAACTAGCCCCACAGCATAACTCAAATCCGAGCGTGTGATAGTCATATATATGAGACTACTAACCATCTTCCTATACATAGAAGGATCATCCAATTCCTCGCCATAATTGTTGAGATTCAAGCTCGATGTCAGTGTGAGCCAGCTATGCTATGTGCTGGCAGATTAGGTAGGAACATGTGTGAGACATAAATGACCGCGTGTCCAGCTGGTCATAGTGTGTGGACATTAGCTAGGGTTAGTAGAGTGTAGACACAACTCATTGTGTGTTGTGTGGATTATGGATTAGTGCATTATGCTTTGTGTGAGTGTGGACATGGCTTCCCTCTATGGTTAGGGTTTGCAATATACATTAGGGTTTGCTCCTGTGTGTGTGTCTCCTCCTCCTCTACCGTTCTTTCAACATGGTATCAGAGCCTTGTGCTGTTTATTAGGGTTTATGAGTGAGTGAGTGAAGAGGGAGAAGAAGAAGCTGTGAAAAGAAGCTGTGAAGCTGGCCATTGGAGCTGTGAAGCTTGGAGCACACCGAATCTTATCAGATCTGAGAGCTACGCCTATTGGGTAAGGTCCTCTAAACATCCTTGAGCGGATTGCAGGTGAAACAGGCAAAAGCAAAGCATTTTAGAGCAAATCAAAGCAAAGCAAAATTCTGGTTTTTGAAGCTTTCCATTAAAGCTTGACAACATTGATGTATGGTGGAAATACGTGTGATTCTGGCAAAATACATATGTATTTGACAATGAGGGATGTATTAGCAACCCATGTGCAAGCCTTGAACAAAGTTTGGAGCAATTTGGATGTATTTAATTGAGTGGAAAACTCTGGTTTTTGAGCTCTCACAAAACAGTGAAAAAGAAGCCCAAATTTGAAGCATTTGGAGTGTGATTTTGGCTCAAATCCAACCATTGGTGGGTTTCACACATACCTAGGTGTCTTGGGCACTTGTAGCACTCATCAATTATCATCATAAAGCTTCCCAAAGGGCCCTACAGCAGGCGGCGCAGTCCATACAGAGAAAACAGAGCACTTTTTCTGGTTTTTGCCTATGAGGAGTTTGATTTCTCACTTGGTGCTTGATATATTCCACAAATTCCTTAGCAATTGGATGATTTACATCTTGGAGAAGAGGGCTATGTGATTTTTTTGGTCAATGATGCTTAATTGAGCTGGGAATGAGCTGATTAAAACAGGCTGTCCACTGGTTGCAGAGAAACAGAGCATTTTAATTGAGCAATTAATCTTTGGTGTTTTACAATTGGACAAATTCCTCTTACATGGAGTTGATGGACACTATTGATAAGCCAATGAATGCCTGGTTGCTCAATTTGGTGGAATATTGAAGAAATTAGAGCCAAATCTTTACTGGTTTTTCTGGTTTTTCTGGTTTTTTCAAAAACAGAAAAAGGGGTTTTCAAAAATTGATAATTACACATGTCAGATGGAGTTGATACTCAACATTGAGGTTCATTAGGTGTCAATGCAAGTTGACTAGACTTGATTGCACCATTACATTGCGATTTGGAGCCTTGGAAGGCGTGTCAATTCAGGGTATCCCGCACTGAGTGAGTCAGTTCATCTTGGATGATTACAGGTTGATTTTATATATCAAATTTGGAGTTTGTTGGCTATCTTGGAGTATCTGGAACATTCATTGGAGTGTGGTTGAGTTGAGGAAGGCTCGGTTTCAGATTTGGACGAGTGCGGAAGGTGCACATTGAGCAGATATGTCGGACAATCCAGTTCAGATTGTTGGTGAGAAGCTGGATAGGAAGAACTTCCAGGCATGGAAGTACAGGATAAAGAGTTTCTTGAAAGGGAAAGGATTTTGGAATCTCATTACAGGTGCTGAGCCAGAGCCTGAGCTACCTCGGCAACCTACACAGCAGCAGCTTATTGCTCATAAGCAGTGGTCAGAGAGAGCATTCAAAGTGCTGCATTATTTGTCTATATGTATATCTGATGCTATGCTCATACACATTCAGGATGCTGAGAATCCCAAAGATGCATGGGATACTTTGGTCAAGATGTTTGATACAGATACGAGTGCTCGCAAGTCTCAATTGCGACAGCAGATACACAATGTGAAAAGAAATAAAAGGAGCATACATGATTATGTGCAAGAAATCAAGAAGTTTGCAGATGCATTGGCCACAATAAATGCCCCCATGCCTGATGATGATTTGGTGGATATTACCTTGCGTGGTCTTGGCAAGGAATACAAATCCTTTGATACATCTATCTCAGTGAGGAGTACAGGTCTACCCGACTTCGATGAGTTGGTTTCCCTCTTGTTGGTTGAGGAAATCAAGCTCAGTGATTCATTTCTGGATGCATCTACTAGCCATGATGATGGCAGAAATCAGGCATTTTACTTGCAGAGAGGTTTTAGAGGCAGGGGGAGATTCGCATCACGTGGACGTGGTGGTAATGGTCGTGGATGGCAGGATAGACCTCCAACAACAGAATTTTCAGCCTTCTTATGGTGCTCGAGGTGGTTATGGTTATGGACCTCAGCGAGGCAGAGGTACCCCCCGTGGTCGAGGACGTTGGCAAGGCCAACAAAATGCTATGCAAGATGTGGAATGCCATTATTGTGGCAAATATGGTCATATGGCGAGAGATTGCTTTCGCAAACAGAATGATTTGAGAGGGGGAAGAGCACAACATGGTGGTCATTATGGTGGAAACTATGCACAACATGGTGGTAACTATGCATCAAGTAGCAATGATGGAACTGCAAATCATTTGTTTGCCATGAAGCATGTTGTGGGTTCTATGACAACAAATGCTGAGAATGATGATACATGGTATATGGACTCAGGAGCATCAAATCATATGACATGCCATGGTGAATGGTTTGAGCACATGAAGCCAATGGATGTCAAAGGCTATGTGGAAACAGGTGATGATACCCAGCATGTCATTACACATGTTGGAAGTGTACCATTGGTCATGCATAATGGTCAGACAAAGTCTATGTCAGATGTGCTGTATGTGCCTTCGATCACTAAAAGCTTGGCCTCAGTTGGTCAAATGGTAGAACAGGGATTACAGGTTAGATTCAATGAGCATGGATGCTTCGTTGAAGACTTCAAACATGGATGTAGCGTGATTGCTAAAGGCAAGAAAGAAGGAAGACTGTTTAAGCTGGATGCTGGAATTCCTGAGCTAAAATCAGCCATGTTCTCAAAGAGCAGGAATGTGGTACAGGATATTGATATGTGGCACAAGAGGATTGGCCATGTCAATATACAGAGATTAAAGAACATGCAAACAAGAGGCATTGTCAATGGTTTGCCTAGGTTCAAATATGATGGACATATGCATGTTTGTGAAACCTGTCAGTTTGGGAAGCAGGCAAGATTGAGATTTCCTAGAGAAGGAAATATGAGTAACAGGCCACTTGAGATAGTACACAGTGATGTATGGGGTCCTGCACAAAACCCATCTATCAAAGGCAGTCTATACTATGTTACATTCATTGATGACTTTAGCAGGATGACATGGATATACTTTCTCAAAGAGAAGAGTGAAGTGTTGGAAAAATTCATGGATTTCAAAGCTTTTGCAGAAAAGCAGTATGGCTGTTGGATTAAATGTCTGAGGACAGATGGAGGTGGTGAATACACCTCAAAAGCTTTTGAGCATTTCTTGAGGAAGCATGGAATAAGGAGACAATTGACTTGCAGGTATACACCTCAGCAGAATGGTGTGGCTGAGAGAAAGAATAGAGTTATATGTGAAGTGGCAAGGGCAATGCTTAATGAAGAAAGCATGCCAGATTACTATTAGGCAGAAGCATGTGCTACTGCAGTTTATATATTGAACAAAACACCTACATCAGCCATTCATGGAAGCACGCCAGAGATGCGGCTCACAGGTTACAGGCCAGACATTGGACATCTTAAAGTTTTTGGATGCATAGCTTATGTGCATGTGCCTGATGAAAGAAGAAGGAAGTTGGATCCTAAGGCAGAGAAATGTGTATTTGTGGGATATGCACAGGATCGAAAAGCCTACAAGTGTTATAATCCACAAACTTGACAAGTGATCATCTCACGTGATGTGGTGTTTGATGAGCTTGCTAGTTGGTACAAGGCAAAAGATGAAGGTGTTATTGAGTCACTTGAGGCTGATGTACATGTGAACTTGCCATCACAAGCAAGTTCTAGTTCTAATACTATGTCTGGGCCAGCAGAAGCTGAGAGTAGCAGTGTACGTCCATGGTCAGGACGTTTGAGGCATGAGAGTGTAAGCACTGGGAGTAGTGCTATGGACAAAGGCAAAAAGAAAGTCGAAGGAATTGGAATCACAGGATATGAGTCATCTAGTTCTGAGAGTTTGGATGAGGAGCTTGGCATACCTGTTTTATGCACACCTGGTGCTAGACAGGACAGATATGTGCCACCACATGCTAGAGTTACAGGTGTACAGAGTGACCCGCAGGCATTGCGGAGATCCCAGAGAGTCAGATATCCTGTTGACAGGTTGACATATAGAGATTTTGCTATGCACTATGCATACATGACATCTATGGTGAAGCATGTGGAACCTACATGCTATACAGAGGCTATTGGAGAGCATGTATGGGAGCAAGCAATGGATGTGGAGATGGACGCATTGATCCATAATGATACATGGGATTTGGTTGCACTACCAAAGGACAAGAATGTTATTGGATGTAAATGGGTTTACAAAGTGAAGTGCAAATCTGATGGTTCTATTGAGAGACATAAAGCTAGATTGGTAGCAAAGGGTTATGTACAGACCCATGGATTGGATTATGATGAGACGTTTAGTCCAGTGGCTAAGATGGGCACAGTGAGAGCAGTCATTGCTATGGCTGCAGCTAATGGCTGGGAAATGCATCAGATGGATGTTAAGAATGCATTTCTGAATGGAGATCTACAAGAGGAAGTATACATGGCACAGCTAGAAGGGTATGTACACCCTAGATATCCCACTCACGTATGCAGGTTGAAAAAGGCATTATATGGTCTGAAGCAAGCACCACGTGCTTGGAGTGATAAGATGAGTAGATATCTTATCTCACTTGGTTTTCAGATTTCTACAGCAGATTCTTCACTGTATGTGAAGAAGACACAGCATGGGATTGTGTTACTAGTCATCTATGTGGATGACTTGATTATCACAGGTGATCATAGTGCAGATGTGATGCATGTCAAGAAAGCTTTAAGTGGGAAATTTGACATGAAAGATCTTGGTGAGTTGAGATACTTCCTTGGCATTGAAGTGGTGAAAGATCATGCAGGTACTTGGTTAGTACAGCGCCAATATGCATTGGATATGTTGGCAAAGTATGGCATGACAGGGTGTAAGCCTATGAGTACACCATTGGAGCAAAATGTGAAGTTGCGGGCTGATTATGGCGAGGAATTGGATGATCCTTCTATGTACAGGAAGATGGTTGGTAGTCTCATATACATGACTATCACACGCCCAGATTTGAGTTATGCAGTGGGGCTAGTGAGCCAGTTTATGCAGAGCCCCAGGAAACCACATTTGGATGCAGTGAGACGCATCATGAGATATGGGAAGACCACAGCACATTATGGTTTATTTTATGAGAGTGGTAAAAGCTTGGACATACATGGCTACACAGATGCTGATTGGGCAGGTAGCGCATATGACAGGAGGTCTACTAGTGGATATGCTTTTACACTTGGTAGTGCTGTGGTGAGTTGGAGTAGCAAAAAGCAACCTACAGTTGCTTTGTCCAGTACAGAGGCTGAGTACAGAGGAGCAGCCATTGCTACTTGCGAGGCTATATGGTTAAAGAGTCTCTTGGCAGATTTATGTGAGCCTATTGGTGGCAAAGTTGTCATTCATTGTGACAACATGAGCAGTATACAGCTGGCAAAGAATCCAGTGTTTCATGCGAGGACCAAACACATAGAGGTCCATTATCACTTTGTCAGAGAAAAGGTGCTGGATGGTACAGTTGATCTTCAGTATGTGAAGACTGATGAGCAGGTGGCAGACATCTTCACGAAGCCACTTAGCAGGGAGAAGTTTGAGTACTTCCGGACTATGTTGGGAGTACATGGGATGAGCTTGAGGGGGAGTGTTGAGAGTGTTGATATCCCAAGCTCATCTACATCTTCATCGGTAGTACATCATGAGCTTGAGAGGGGCTGTTGAGATTCAAGCTCGATGTCAGTGTGAGCCAGCTATGCTATGTGCTGGCAGATTAGGTAGGAACATGTGTGAGACATAAATGACCGCGTGTCCAGCTGGTCATAGTGTGTGGACATTAGCTAGGGTTAGTAGAGTGTAGACACAACTCATTGTGTGTTGTGTGGATTATGGATTAGTGCATTATGCTTTGTGTGAGTGTGGACATGGCTTCCCTCTATGGTTAGGGTTTGCAATATACATTAGGGTTTGCTCCTATGTGTGTGTCTCCTCCTCCTCTACCGTTCTTTCAACAATAATCAGCCCGCAACTTCACATTTTGCTCCAATGGTGTACTCATAGGCTTACACCCTGTCATGCCATACTTTGCCAACAAATCCAATGCATATTGGCGCTGTACTAACCAAGTACCTGCATGATCTTTCACCACTTCAATTCCAAGGAAGTATCTCAACTCACCAAGATCTTTCATGTCAAATTGCCCACTCAAAGCTTTCTTGACATGCATCACATCTGCATTATGATCACCTGTGATGATCAAGTCATCCACATAGATGACTAGTAAAACAATCCCATGCTGTGTCTTCTTCACATAGAGTGAAGAATTTGCTGTAGAAATCTGAAAACCAAGTGAGATAAGATATCTGCTCATCTTATCACTCCAAGCACGTGGTGTTTGCTTCAAACCATACAATGCCTTTTTCAACCTGCATACGTGAGTGGGATATCTTGGGTGTACATACCCTTCTCGCTGTGCCATGTACACTTCCTCTTGTAGATCTCCATTCAGAAATGCATTCTTGACATCCATCTGATGCATTTCCCAGCCATTAGCTGCAGCCATAGCAATGACTGCTCACACTGTGTCCATCTTAGCCACTGGACTAAACGTCTCATCATAATCCAATCCTTGGGTCTGTGCATAACCCTTTGCTACCAATCTTGCTTTATGTCTCTCAATAGAACCATCAGATTTGCACTTCACTTTGTAAACCCATTTACATCCAATAACATTCTTGTCCTTTGGTAATGCAACCAAATCCCATGTATCATTATGGACCAATGCGTCCATCTCAACATCCATTGCTTTCTCCCATACATGCTCTCCAATAGCCTCTGTATAGCATGTAGGTTCCACATGCTTCACCATAGATGTCATGTATGCATAGTGCATAGCAAAATCTCTATATGTCAACCTGTCAATGGGATATCTGACCCTCTGGGATCCCCGCAATGCATGCGGGTCACTCTGTACACTTGTAACTCTAGCATGTGGTGGCACATATCTGTCCTGCCTAGCACCACGTGTGCGTAAAATAGGTATGCCAAGCTCCTCATGTCCAAACTCTCAAAGCTAGATGACTCATAACCTGTGATTCCAATTCCTTCGACTTTCTTCTTTCCTTTATCCATAGCACTACTCCCAGTGCTCACACTCTCATGCCTCAAACGTCCTGACCATGGACGTACACTGCTACTCTCAGCTTCTGCTGGCCCAGACATAGTAGTAGAACTAGAACTTACTTGTGGTGTCAAGTTCACAGGCACATCAGCCTCAAGTGACTCAATGACTCCCTCATCTTTTGCTTTGTACCAACTAGCAAGCTCATCAAACACCACATCACGTGAGATGACCACTTGTCTAGTTTGTGGGTTATAACATTTGTATGCCTTTCGATCCTGTGCATATCCAACAAATACACATTTCTCTGTCTTAGGATCCAACTTCCTTCTTCTTTCATCAGGCACATGTACATAAGCTATGCATCCAAAAACTTTAAGATGTCCAATATCTGGCCTGTAACCTGTAAGCCGCATCTCTGGCGTGCTTCCATGAATGGCTGCTGTAGGTGTTTTGTTCAGTATATACACTGCAGTAGCACATGCTTCTGCCCAATAGTAATCTAGCATGCTCTTTTCATTAAGCATTGCCCTTGCCACTTCACATATGACTCTATTCTTTCTCTCAGCCATATCATTCTGCTGAGGTGTATACCTGCAAGTCAATTGTCTTCTTATTCCATGCTTCCTCAAGAAATGCTCAAAATCTTTTGAGGTGTATTCACCACCTCCATCTGTCCTCAGACATTTAATCCAACAGCCATATTGCTTTTCTGTAAAAGCTTTGAAATCCATGAATTTTTCCAACACTTCACTCTTCTCTTTGAGAAAGTATATCCATGTCATCCTGCTGAAATCATCTATGAATGTAACATAGTATAAACTGCCTTTGATAGATGGGTTTTGTGCAGGACCCCATACATCACTATGTACGATCTCAAGTGGCCTGTTACTCATATTTTCTTCTCTAGGAAACCTCAACCTTGCCTACTTTCCAAACTGACAGGCTTCACAAACATGCATATGTCCATCATATTTGAACCTAGGCAATCCATTGACAATGCCTCTTGTTTGCATGTTCTTTAATCTCTGTATATTGACATGGCCAATCCTCTTGTGCCACATATCAATGTCCTATACCACATTCCTACTCTTTGAGAACATGGCTGATTTTAGCTCAGGAATTCCAGCATCCAGCTTAAACAATCTGCCTTCTTTCTTGCCTTTAGCAATCACTCTACATCCATGTTTGAAGTCCTCAACGAAGCAACCATGCTCGTTGAACCGAACCTGTAATCCCTGTTCCACCATTTGACCAACTGAGGCCAAGCTTTTAGTGATCGAAGGCACATACAGCACATCTGACATAGACTTTGTCTGACCATTGTGCATGACCAATGGTACACTTCCAACATGTGTAATGACATGCTGGGTATCGTCACCTGTTTCCACATAGCCCTTTACATCCATAGGCTTCATATGCTCAAACCATTCACCATGACATGTCATATGGTTTGATGCTCCTGAGTCCATATACCATGTATCATCATTCTCAGCATTTGTTGTCATAGAACCCACAACATGCGTCATGGCAAACAAATGATTTGCAGTTCCATCATTGCTACTTGATGCATAGTTACCACCATGTTGTGCATAGTTTCCACCATAATGACCACCATGTTGTGCTCTTCCCCCTCTCAAATCATGCTGTTTGCGGAAACAATCTCTCGCCATATGACTATATTTGCCACAATAATGGCATTCCACATCTTGCATAGAATTTTGTTGGCCTTGCCAACGTCCTCGACCACGGGGGTTACCACGAACTCTTTGAGGGGTATATCCACGACCACCTCGAGCACCATATAAAGGCTGAAAATTCTGTTGGGGAGGCCTGTCCTGCCATCCACGACCATTACCACCACGTCCACGTGATGCGAATCTCCCCCTGCCTCTAAAGCCTCTCTGCGAGAGTACAAAGCCTGATTTCTGCCATCATCATGGCTAGTAGATGCATCCAAAAATGAATCACTGAGTTTGATTTCCTCAACCAGCAAGAGGGAAACCAACTCATCAAAGTCGGGTAAACCTGTACTCCTCACTGAGATAGATGTATCAAATGATTTGTATTCCTTGCCAAGACCATGCAAGGTAATATCCACCAAATCATCATCAGGCATGGGGGCATTTATTGTGGCCAATGCATCTGCAAACTTCTTGCACATAATCATGTATGCTCCTTTTATTCCTTTTCACATTATGTATCTGCTGTCGCAACTGAGACTTGCGAGCACTCGTATCTGTATCAAACATCTTGACCAAAGTATCCCATGCATCTTTGGGATTCTCAGCATCCTGTATGTGTATGAGCATAGCATCAAAAATATATATAGACAAATAATGCAGCACTTTGAATGCTCTCTCTGACCATTGCTTATGAGCAATAAGCTGCTACTGTGTAGGTTGTCGAGGTAGCTCAGGCTCTGGCTCAGCACCTGTAATGAGATTCCAAAATCCTTTTCCTTTCAAGAAACTCTTTATCCTGTACTTCCATGCCTGGAAGTTCTTCCTATCCAGCTTTTCACCAACAATCTGAACTGGATTATCCGACATGTTGCTCAATGCAAAACACCTTGCGTACACTTCCAAATCTGTAAATGAGCCTTCCTCAGCTCAACCACACTCCAACGAATGTTCCAGATACTCCAAGGTAGCCAACAAACTCCAAATTTGATGTAGAAAATCAACCTGTAATCATCCAAGATGAACTGACTCACGCAGTCCGGGATACCCTGAATTGACACACCTTCCAAGGCTCCAAATCACAATTTAATGGTGCAATCAAGTATGGGCAACTTGCATTGACACCTAATCAACCTCAATGTTGAGTATCAACACCATCTGACATGTGTACATATCAATTTTTGAAAACCCCTTTCTCTGTTTTTGGAAAAACCAGAAAAACTAGAAAAACCAGTAGAAAATTTACTCTAATTCCTTCAATATTTGTCCAAATTGAGCAACCAGGCATTCATTAGCTTAGCATTAGTGTCCATCAACTCCATGTAAGAGGAATTTGTCCAATTGTATAAGACCAAGGATTAATTGCTCAATTAAAATGCTCTGTTTCTCTGCAACCAGTGGACAGCCTATTTTAATCAGCTCAATTAGGCATAATTGACCAAACAAATCACATAGCCCTCTTCTCCAAAGTATAAAGCAACCAAGTGCTAAAGCAAACTTGAAATGTATCAAGCAACCAATGATTAATTGGCCTCCTCGCTCCAAGATGTATAGTTTTCTGCCCTGTTTCTCTGTTGCTGGCTGCGCCGCTTGCTGTAGGGCCGTTTGGGAGTGATTGAAGTGCTATTTGATGATGGTATTGGGTGCCCAACACACCTAGGCACATGTGAAATCCACCAATGGTTGGATTTTAGCAAAAATCACACTCCAAATGCATCAATTTTGGGCTTCCTTCTCTCTGTTTTGTGAGAGCTCAAAAAACGAGAGATTTTCATACATCCAGATGCTTCCAAAATGCTCCAAAATCACAATAGGGCTTGCATAAGAGTTGCCATTACATCCCTCATTGTTAGATACATGTTTGCTTTGCCAGATATACATGTATTTCCACCATACATCAATGTTCCCAAGCTTTAATGGAAAGCTTCAAAAACTAGAATTTTTCTTTGCTTTGATTTGCTCTATTTTGCTTTGTTTTTGCCTGTATCACCTGCAATCCGCTCAAGGATGTCTAGAAGACCTTACTCGGTAGGCCAAGCTCTCAGATCTGATAGTATTTGGTGTGCTCCAAGCTTCACAGCTCCAATGGCAAGCTTCACAGCTTCTCTTCACAGCTTCTTTTCCCTCTTCACTCACTCACTCATAAACCCTAATAAACAGCACAAGGCTCTGATACCATGTTGAAAGAACGGTAGAGGAGGAGGAGACACACACACAGGAGCAAACCCTAATGTATATTGCAAACCCTAATGTATATTGCAAACCCTAACCATAGAGGGAAGCCATGTCCACTCTCACACAAAGCATAATACACTAATCCATAATCCACACAACACACAATGAGTTGTGTCCACACTCTACTAACCCTAGCTAATGTCCACACACTATGACCAGCTGGACACGCGGTCATTTATGTCTCACACATGTTCCTACCTAATCTGCCAGCACATAGCATAGCTGGCTCACACTGACATCGAGCTTGAATCTCAACATTATCCAACTAGATTCTTGGTGATTTCGGTCAAGGGAAGACTAGTTAAGTCAACGATAGTCTATTCTTTGTATTAATAACTAGAATCGATCACAAGATTTTTGGTTGATTCCGATCGAGAGAAAGACAAGTAGATTTACTGACTGTCCCTCTTGTGGTCTAACCAAAATCATTCGGTTTAGTTCTAACAAGGATTTTCTTCAGATAAACATCTATTGAATTTCTAATCGTAATAAGGAAATTCCAACTTTGTGAATTTCATTCCTTCCTTTTCATAGTAGATTAAGAAATGGTTTTATTAGAGAATATTGGATTTTAATTAAAATACTCTTCTTTCATTTAATCTATTTTTGGGTAAATACCAATTTGGTAATTGAACCACATAAAATATCTAAAGATATTCTCTCTTCCAATCTTAATTTATCAACCCTGATTCTCTAGGAGGAATTATGGTGAAAATTCCTCTTTTGTCACCAAAATTTAATTCAATTCTTACTCTATTTAAATACCATAAAAATTCTTCTTTTAACTAAATACCAATATCCATTTTTTTGAATAAGCTTAAAATTTCTCATTCCCTCATTTAATGATTCTAATTGTCATGGGAATTCCTCTTTTATCATAAAATGAATTTATCTAAATTTCTCTTTAAATTAAATAAAAATGTGCATTGCTCCAAATATACCAAGAATTCCACTTTTACCATTTAAATAATTGAATTCCAATTATGATGGGAATTCTTGTTTTATCATTTAAGTTTTTCTCATGCATAAAAATAAATTTAACAAAAATTTCTCTTAAAATTAAATAAAAATATCCATTAATTTAAATATGACAAGAATTCCACTTTTTTCATTTAAATGATTGAATTCCAAATATGATGGGAATTCCTCTTTCATTATTTAAATATATTCATGCATAAAATAATTTATCTAAAATTTCTTTTTAATTTTAAATAAAAATATTCATTATTTTAATTTACCAAATTTTCTCTTTCCCCATTGAAATACATGGATCTCCATTATCATGGGAATTTCTCTTTTTGCATAAAAATGAAATTACTAAAAATTTCTCTTTTTCGCTAATTAATTATTTAAGTATAAACACTAAAAATTAGTTTTCCATGAATGTAATGAAAATTATTCTTTTAGCATAGGGCGAATAATCCTAGAATATGGTAGAAAGTCCTCTTTTCACATTATGCATAAAAATGATTTATGTATTAATTTTTGAAAAAATTTACCATAGCTCCGCTGCTATTACTGATAATTTTAATATTTTCTAAAAGAATGAGACTTAGTGATATGATTATAATAGAGTAACTATCATTTGGACCTAAATCTAATTTATGAAATTAATCATAATTTTACCACAATTTTATTAGTATAAAAGCGTTAAAAAGCCATTTTCTAACCTCTAGCTTAACTAGTATAGAGTTTGATCTTTGAATTGAGAATTTATCAATGAGAAGCATCATTTGAATAACAATTGGTCATAGGAATGACCATTATTTTCGGGAGAGAGAGATACACATAAAAAGCATCCTAATTAAGCATAAATGTAAACTTTTTGTGATTAATCATTAGAATTCTTTAGAAAGCTTAATTGCATTAAAAAACCATTAATTTGAAACTTCTCAAGCTTGAGAGGGGTTGAGAAGTGAAAACATTGAGAATATTAGAGAAAAAACCCATGAAATTACATCTTACCTCTTGATTTGCTTGCTTCTCTATGTTAGAAGAATCCCCCAACCAATCAATTGGATAGTGTGTTGAGAGGAAAGCTCCAAGGATGGTTAGAGAGAGAGAGAAGCTCCAATCTCTCCAAAATATAGAGGATTTTTAAGGGATAATAGAAAATATGCTTATTTTAATGTAATACAGGCATGGTCTAGTTCACATATGAGAATACAAAAGAATGAGGGTCTATCTATAGGTGAGGGAGGCCACTAACTGAGTCCAACTAAGTTCTAGAATTTTCCAGGTTCAGTTTGGCTGAATTTGGACAAGATTTGGACCAGTTTAGTTCCCATTTTGATCTAGTTTGATTCATGAGAGAGGAGATAAAAATATCTTAATATTTTTGAATTAAAAACTCATCCACATGTGTGACTGTGTTGAGATCCAAGAAAGTTCCTAGTACTTTGAAGAATGCAGTCCAGAATTTCGATGTGAATTTGGGATCTCTGTCACTTACTATCCTCCTCGGGGGTAAGCCATGCAATCTGAAGATCTCTTTAAGGAAAACCCGTGCAATATCCACTCCAATGTATGTTGCTTTCACTGGAATCAGATGGGCAACTTTGGTTAGCCTGTCAACTACCACAAAAATGGAATTGTAACCTGATTGCACTGAAGGTAATCCAGTGACAAAGTCCATACTAATACACTCCCACTTCATCTCTGAGGAATGTCTAGAGGCTGCAGTTTCCCTGGCATCTTGACTCTCTCTGCCTTGACTGTGTGACACATTAAGCATTTCTGCACATGATCAAGTACATCCTTTTTGAGTCCTGGTTAGAAAAAGCTTTTCTTCATAGACATATAGGTTTTTATAAACCCTGGATGTCCAGTTATCAGGCTATCATGGGCTTCTCTCATAATTCTTCCCTTTATTCCCTCATCATTGGGAATACATAGCTAATTATTATAATACATGCATCCTTCATCCAATTTGTATCCAAGAACTCGACTCATTTCCTGAGGAGTCTTACTTTCTTGCATTAGAAGGATTGTAATAGGGGCAAAGAGTTTGTCCTGTATGATTTTCTCCTTTGCTTCACTGATCAATGGATTTGACACCACTATAATTGCAAGCAAGGAGGCTTTTCTGCTGAGCGCATCTGCCACCACATTTTCTTTTCCCGGTTGATACTTAATTTCAACATCGAACTCCTACAGGGTCTGCATCCATCTCCTTTGACGCATGCTAAGATCCCTTTGGGTGAAGATCCACTTCAGACTTTGATGATCTGTCATCAAGGTGAACCTTTGTCCCAAAAGATAATGTCTCCACAACTTGAGAGCATAAACTACTGAGAGTAACTCCAAGTCATGGAGGACGGCATAATTTCTCTCATGTGTTCTGAGTTTTCTGAATTCATAGGCCACTGCATGACCTCCCTACATAAGAGCACCGCCTAAGGCAAACCCACTCGCATCAGTAACTACCTCAAAGGGTTTGGTAAAATCTAGCAATTTAAGGACAGGGTTGGTTACTAAGGCTGTCTTCAGTTTATCAAAGGCACTCTGACACATTGTAGTCCACTAAAAAAGTGTCCTCTTCTTGAGAAGGTTAGTTAAAGGGGATGCTATCTAAGCATACCTGGGTATAAAGATCCTATACCATCCGGTTAATCCTAGGAATCCTCTGACTTCCTTTATTGTCTTGGGTTCCGCCCATTCTACCACTACTTGGATCTTTGTGGGGTCAGGAGAAATCCCATCTTTTGACACTATGAATCCCAAGTATTCTACTTGGTCAACAGAGAAAGAACACTTGCTCTTTTTTGGAAAGAGTTGGTGTTTCCTTAGGATTTCCAGGACCTTGCGCACATGATCTTCATGATCTGCAGCATTCTTTGAGTATACCAAGATATCATCAAAGAAGACTAGAAGAAAATCTTCCAGGTATTCTCTGACATTATCGTGCATAAGACGATTAAACATCGACGGGGCATTAGTCAATTCAAACGGCATGACTGTGAACTCATAATGCCCATATAGCGAGTATTGAATGCTATCTTTGGGATGCTGTCTTTGGGATGTCTTGCTGCTTGATTCTGATCTAGTAGTACCCAGATTTGAGATCTATCTTTGTGAACATTTGGGTCCCACTTAACCGCTCCAGAAATTCATCAATCCTAGGGATCGGATACTTATTTTTAATTGTTAATTGATTCAATCCTCTGTAGTTAATACAGAGTCTTAACGTTCCATCTTTCTTCTTTTGAAAGAGAACGGGCGCACCCCAAGGTGAGACATTGGTTGTGACGAATCCCCGCTCTAACAGTTGTCCTAACTACTCCTTAAGTTCTATGGCTTCAGGGACTGGCATTTTGTATGTACGCTGGGCTACTAGTTGAGCTCCAGGGGTTAACTCGATCTTGTGATCTACTTCAGGAGATGGAGGCATCTCAATCAGCTCTTCAAGGAACACATCTGCATACTCACTTAGCCACTCTGGTTCTTTAGCCTTGCATTTTATGTCTACTAGATTCATCTTAACGACTTCAATAGCTTGCCTCTTTCTGAGCCCTCTTAACAATTTAGAAGCCTTGACTAATTGCAGCACTGGGGATCCAGAAATTCCAACTCCTTGAACTTTATTCCCATGAAGGTCAAGGAAAGAGATGGTTCCTTTGTAATAATGAATGTCAGCTTGATTCTTGTGGAGCCAATCCATTCCAAGGATTCCATCATAGAATCCCAAGGGTATGAATCTGAACTGGCACTCTGCTATGTTCCCATCTAGACTAAACTGAATAAGGTCTGTCTCAAGGTGTGTGAAAAGAATCTTTCCACTGGCCAATTCCACTTGCATAGGTTTCCTTGATTTTTTATTTAGGACTAATTTACGTAGACATCTTGGGGAAATAAAAGAATGAGTACTTCCTGAATCAATCAAAAGCTTGAATTGATTACCCTAATACTCTGCTGGAGTTTGGAGGATTGAAAATTGACGGTTATTCCCCTGATGCTCTATTGTGGCATAGATCTGTCCTTTCTCTTCCTCCACTTCCTCAGCTATAGTGATGGCTCTAGCTATTGCAGTCTGAGGTGGAACTCTCTCTCTTTGGTTACTCTAATTCTGGGAGGGAGTAGAGGCTGAGCTGGCACTCTTCTAAGGTTGCCCTGATTTTGGCACGGGGGACCCTGATTGGACTGATATGAAGGAGTCTTTCTCTGAATTCTAGGACCCTAACTTCCTCGACTCACAGAAGGAGATGGGCAATACTTGAGCTGGTGTCCAAACCCCTGCCATCCGGCCGAAGCATCTGTTCTCGCTTTGAACCTCTTCCCTTTGCATTCTTGAAAGAGCTGGAGTTCCTAAGAAAGTGCTTCGAGGGAAAGGTCTTCCTTTATTCCTGAAATTTCCTGACTCCAGATTCTGGTTGGGACCTTGGTGTCTCTTTGGAGGCAGAAGGTTGGAAGAACTTCTCGATGTCTAGAATCTCTTGAAGGATGGAGCTGGCTTTGGCAGACTTTAACGATGAAGGCTTTGGTGAAGTCCTTCACCATTCTGACAGCTTCTGCCATGGACACTGGCTTGGCATTCTTGACCAGTGTGTCTAAGGGTTCATTCATTCCCCAAATGAGCCTGGCCATAAGTTTCTCTTCGTCTAGAGGTGGTGAATACAAGAGCAAATGCCTGGTGATATTATTCGATGGTTTTGCTCCCCTGGTTTAGCTCTAAAAATTCATTCATTTTGGTTTCTAAAAACCAAGGGGGACAAAATCTCTTCCTTAAACAGGCTTTAAGATCATTCTAGGATTGGGTATTTCTGTCCAGATGGTTGGTGTCACAATGGTTTCTCCATGCCACCTTGGTTGTTTCCACAATTTTTTGCCTGGCAAGAGCCATTTTGATCCTCTCATTGTAACCGGTGACATCAAAATACTCCTCCATTGGTTCAATCCATTTCTGTACAGCCTCACCCAAGTTCTCCCCTTACCTTTGAAGGGTCCTGGCTGAGTTCTGTGAAGAGCCTTGCAAACCTCAAGGTCAAGCTCTTCTTCATTAGTGAGAGGGTCTGGCTCCACGGTTCCCTCGCCTCATGATTCTGTCAAAAATGATATATTATTAATTTTTTATTTTGATATTGTCCATAGATCCTAAGACTTAAGAGGTTCAAAAAATAATTTCTTAAACAAGATAAATGATCTTATTGGAGATATGTGACATATGTCCGGTAACAAATTTTGATTTATCAATTCGTTCAATAAACAATCACTTATACAACATGGAATGTTTTCACAAAACATTTCTTTATTTATATAGAGGTTGCAATATGTACATAGAGCAGCTCGCGGCTCCAGAAGTCAATATCTCCTCAGGAGATGCATAAGACGGCGATACTGGGCTATAGCCATGCCCTGATACAAATGTTCCCTTACTGCCAAGGGAGCTACTATGTTCTTCTTAAGAATAAAGCGACTAAGGAGTCTGTAGATATAGCAAGAAAGTATGAAATTTTGAGGCGTCGGGTGATATAAATTAACACCATGAAAGCTATCTTTTGAGTATTTCTTTTCTCTTTTCTCTCTTTTAAGTTTTTCTTTTCTTTGTTTTCCCTAATTAAGAGTTCTCTGTTAAAGCTCATATGGTAAGAGATCTTGATTTTTCTTAATACTTTTTTTTCTTAACTTGGTTTAATTTTGTAGGTTTTCAACACATACAAGCCTCACAAGAGATCTCTTTATTGTATGTTTCTTCTTTCATGCTTTTACATGTTTATAGGATTTGTAAGTTTTAGGGCTTTTAAGATTAAGGTTTGTTATTAATACATATGGATAGATGGCAAATAACTTGAGGCACGATGTGAACGAGGATCGATACCACGATAATATTTGTAAGTATATATTAGCCTCAAATTGTATCATATCTTTTAATTAAAGAAGGTTATCTTAAATAACAACTTTCTAAAATGTTCATTTGTTTGTATGTCTATAAAGCAGCTTGAAGCATGAATATGAGTTTACATTACAATGCGGTTCGCAAGCTCTATTTGATAGGGTGCAAGACAAAGGATATATTGTGATTACTGGAGGAGATGCTTGGCAAGCATGCCAAGTAAGTACACTCCTAAACCCTAAACCTCTTTGTTTTTGCAAAACTTATTCTCACTTGTGTTAGTTTTATTGTGTTTTAGGATCATGTAACTAGAAACAGTGGTGCAAATGTCCATGCCGGTAGCAATGGAAATGTGAGAACCGAAGGGGCTGGAGCTACGAGAAACAATAATAATCGCACAACATGAGATCTAGATATCCCCTAGGTCCATAGGTTTTCATTAGGCTTTATCTTGTATATGAGGTTTTTGGCATCATACACTTATGTAATTTCACTAAGTAATGTAATTGAATTTTGACATTCCTAAAACCATAAATTCCAAATGTCTTCTTTTTAGAATTTGTCAAGTTTTACATTACACTTGTTCTACATGAGAAAAAAAGAGCTGGGGGCAGACTGGGAAGTCCTGTGTGCAACTCCCCAGTCTACCCTAGCTTTTCTTATTATGGAGTACTTGTGCTACTCCAACAGTGAAATAGCACTGCTAGTTTCACTGCTGATGAGTAGGCGAAGCCGTTGGAGCAAAAATAGCAGTGTGTTTAGTAGTGATATAGGCCTGACATCTCTGTACCCTTCTAGTTATAAAAGCGCTGCTAAATCCTCATTCTGTTGTAGTGAGCAAGATAAACCATCTTCTTCATTTGTAAAGTATGATAATTATGAAGGCATTAGGCTTGATATGTTATGTTACCGATGGCACCAGAACCCACTATAAATGTACCATCACGAACAAGAAGCATTTGATTTGATGAAATATGGTGGTTAACACAATTCACCTTTTGGTGATCTATATCATCATGAGAGTTATCAACAGCATAAGCTTGATTATGCTAATCATCATACTTTTTCTTCAGACATTGAGAAGTGATATGATTTGTATGACCACAATATGTACATATCGTAGGTGGACTTGTGGTTGGTTGGTCTCTTATTAGATCGAGAGAACCCATGTTCTTCATCATATAATCTGGCAAAACAATCGGATTCATAATGTTCATTTTGTGACAATAATTACAATACCTGTTAGAACCATATTGTCGATTAAAGTGTCCTCCACAAGAAAAACGATTTCCACCATGAGGGAACTCTGAAAAGGGGCACTTTTTGGAGGTACGCAGAGAAGCCTCAGAATAATCTAAGTGACGTGTAAGAAGAGCATCTGTAGAGGTCTATGTACGTTGTTCATGACACTGTGAATATTTAATAAGAGATATGCAAGTACTATCAAAATCAATACCATCTTTGTTAAAAAGAGTCGTGACAATATTGTTATATTTTTCATCTTTTATATTGTGAAGAATTTGGGCAACAAGTTGAGGTCATGCATAGGAGCACTAGCAGCAGTAGCAAGTTGATTAACAATGTCTTTGATTCAATATGAGAAGTCATAGAGGTAGAAACTTTGTAATCCAACCCATCCAACATATTCCACAGATGAAATAGATTTCTTCTCAAAAGTTGAAATAAGATATTTCCAAATATCATTGGAAGTGGGAAGATTAAATACATCTAACATAAGAGAATCATAAAGAGCAGACAAAATATACTGGTGGCAAGCGGCCTTATATTTGTCCATTCGGATGCTCGGGGGGTCCACTATATGGAAGCCCCTCCTACGACGTGCGTTCAAGCGGTATTTAAAAATCCCCTTATCTGTGAATTTTGAGCTAATAAAACTACCCCTTTTTCTTTATAAACTTACGGTTTTTTTCCAAAGTACAATTAAAATACCCCACTTGTAATTGTATTTCTGTAAATTTACCCAATATTTTGGATTAAAGAAACCCCACCTAATGATCGCACGTGGTAGACTTACATATTTTGAGGTGCACCCCCCGAGTTTGGATGAAAGTATTTGCTAGTCATTAAATAATTGCCCATCAGTAACAGTGAACCAACAACATCAATAGGTCGCTGAGTACATGAAGAATTTCCATATACGATGTCAGAAAGATCATCACCTTTAGGAATCAAAGTCATCTTTGTCTTCCAACCAAGAAAAACATGATCTTAAAAAATAGGAATAGAGTGCTCACTAGAAGGATAACAATTAATAAGAGTAATATTCGCCATCATGGAGAGAGCGTGATGAAGAAGAAAAAATTGTATGAATAATAAAAGGTATATTCTCGGGGGGGGGGGGGGGGGGGGTCACTCATAAATCTGTAAGTGTAGCACGTGGGTTCAATAGAAGGGTTTTTTAAAATCCCTTTTTTACACATTTTCTACATACATAAGGATACCATTTAAAGGGAGTATTCTTCATAGGTTGAATAGAGAAAGGGTATGTTGTATTCATGAAAAATTCACAATTAAGGGATTTTTTAAATAGGCCTCGAATGCATGTGATACAAATGGTTTACTTATAGTGAACCCCCACCTTGATAATAAAAACAAATGTCACCAAAATAGCAATATAAATTCTTTTTGAGACATAAAGAATAGATGAGGAAAAAAAGCCTTGATAATAAAAATGAACATCACCAAAATAGCAGTGTTAATGCTTTTTGGGACATAAAGAATAATATGTTTAAAAAAAGAAAAAATTCCCAAAGCGTATATGTAAAAGGGCATGTGGTTGCCAAAAATAGCGATCCTACAAAAAACTAATCAGCAAAAAAGCTGAAGAAACTTTAGCATGACGGTGCTTGTAGAACACCAAAAAACTGCATAACAATAAAATAGTCTTAACTTTCACCCTATAACTCCATTTTTAAAGATTCTTGATTCAAAATCGAGGGCACAAGCGGGTCTAGGATTTACAAATGGCAAAAAAAATGATCTATAATTCTATTTGTCGACCAAATCTTTAAATTCGGACTAGAAGTTCCTAAAATTTGCTAACAAACTTAGGGGTTCAAAATCCTGCAACTTGTTTCAATATTACACAACAAAGACAAAGTTGATGTTTCATGCAAAATCATAGATACTTACATAGATAAACATAGATTATTGCTAAAAGAAACCTCCAAAATCCATAAATAATTACAAAAAGAAACATTCACAATTGTTCAAACCAATCTTCTTCATTGTTGAAAGGGTAACTCACTTTGATACCATGTTGAATGATATGAGAAAGAGCAAGAGAGAAAGAGAGGTACACTAGACATCACTCCCAAAGTAGTGTGTATTATTGATAGTGCATAGGTATATATAGGTGAGATCTAGGTCAAGCTAGGGTGAGCTATATATAGTCCAACATGTGGGAGGTAGGGAAACTTTGAGAGTACTATGTATATAGCCATCTTAAACTAGAGTTGGTATGCACATTGTGGATGCAATAACAATGAATCTAGGCTATATATTTGCTAAAATATATGAGGGGACAATGTTGTCTCAAGATCACAACTGATTTAGTGAGTTTCCCATGGACTTATAAGATACAAAGATTCTATTCAAAGAGCCATCTTGTATTGAAACGTAGTTTCATAATATAATTTACATTCTCACTAAATGTTCAAAACCAACCAATGTGCAGAGCTACTTGTACTCGGTCCATATTTTCATAATATAATTTACATTCTCACCACTAAATTCTTTAAACCAAGCAATGATAGCCTAGTGTATACCCTTTAGTACTCACAAATATCTCAAAACATTAAATACAAATTGTATACAACATTTCAAATCAAATTATATGCAATATTTCAAAGTGAACTTTACAAAGTAAATTATATACAGTATTTCAAAGTAAACATTACAAAGTATTTCAAAATAATAAAAAGATAATTGAGCACATCGGATAATCATCACGTCACTCAAAAAACTTTAAAGTTGTCTCAATTCCAGCAGTGTTTCAAATAGTCAAATAAACAAAGAAGGCAATAGCTCTGAGGGTATGCTATTATAAATGGCTTCCTATACCTCTCACGACAAGCTTATAGACATTCATCTTACATGGTGCTTGCTCCATGTAGAACCTAATTGCCTCACTAGGTGTGAGTATATTAGAGCAATGCCTCATGTATCAGAGAGGCTATACGCATGGTTCTCTTTTTTGTTGTGCCAATACCTGATAACTACATATGAGTTTGCATCAAAAACATTGCCCCAATGTTCCTTTTGTGCTTTTCTTGTTCGGTGCTTAGGTATACTGCATTTTAGTAAGTAGAAATCAACATTTTCATCATTGCCTTCCTCAGTATTCATTGTAAAGTTCTATCCTATGCATAAAAGCATCACTTAAAGCATCATGATGGCTTGCATACATGGGCTCCTTAATTCCCTCTTCATGACTTGTGGTATCTGATGACTCCTCATCATTGACAGCAATCAAGGTATCATACTGCTAGCTCTCCAAATAATCTTTGTTCTTGCATCTCTACCACAGTCCATGTATACATGAACCACAAAAGCAAGACAAGCTTTTGGATCTCAAAGAACATGAATCTACTCTTGAGTATCCATTCACAAAGTGCATTGAGCATGATACCTGCACATGCTTCTAATCCCAATTCACCTTGATCTCCCAAAACACTCTAGTGATTTGTTTGGTTTTAGACGAGATGCCAATGTGGGCTTCTTGCTGAAATGAACCCTTAGAAACTCCACCACAGAAACTGCACATTTTAAATGGGCTCCATCTGGTTTTAGCTACTCATTGGGTAAGAGCCCTCTTGGTGGCTCCACCGTCTCCATCATGCTCCCCTTTCCCATGGCCTGAACAAAAAAAAACTCCATTGCATCTCTAGTCTTGTGAGATTGTAAAATCTTGTAACAAAGTAAAAAGGCCTCTTTGCCTTGAATTGAGATGTAGCTCCACCGGACCATATCTAATGCCACTTCAAAGCCTTGATCCCTCAACCACCTATCATGGAGTGGAAAGCAATGCTATACAAATAAGGTATCTTGTTATTTGTCATCTAACACAAAAAAAATGTATAGTCTTCTTCACATCACCTCACCCCAATCACTACTACATATTAGCCTAATACCGGGGCTTGTACCGGCGCTATTTAACGGGGTCTAAAAAAGCCTCGTCATCGGTATAAGCGCCGGTATAAGCGCCGGTATCGCAGCGTCGGTATAACTGTCGGGTATTAGTACCGGCGCATATAACGGCGCCTATACCGACGCTCACCGGGGATAATACCGACGCTTAAACCGGCCTCTATACCGATTCATATACCGACGCATAAACCGGCGTCTATACCGAATTATATACCGAGGTGTAAACCGGCATCTATACCAATGTATATACCGACGGTGATACCGGGGCATATACCGACGCTGTAGCAGAATTTTTTTTTTGGGCAGAATAGTGCTGCCTGGCTGTTGCCTAGCTGCCTGCAATGAGCAGGATCAACAACAGCAAACAGACAGCACCATTCTGTCTACAATAGAGCACAAAAACAACCGTGCTCGTTTGCATATTTTCCTGATCGACAAACAAGAAATTAAATTAAACATTAATACTCAAGAATGTTTTGATCATATTTCATTAGTTTGAAGGTCATCTTACATCATGGTAATGCCTCCCAATTGACGGTCTCTCCTTCTTCTTCAAGCATCTCAAACAAGGCCACAAGGCCATGTTTGTGAGCGTACTTCTCCTCTCGCCTGCTTGGTGGGCGATTCATGGCCAACTCCTGCACACACGATTAACAATTATAACTTTTAAAAAATCAACATTTAGCCCACATACATACATTTAAATAAATAAAATTGCTACAAACACTTACGAATTCATGGCGCATGGTTTCGTAACCACCACTCCCGAGATGAGAAGCCCCTACTGTTTGGAGTCTTGCCCTTGCCGCCTCTCTTTGTTGTTGAAACCTGTCTGGTGTCTCGGTGAGCTCCTGAGCAATGGCTGCCCACTCCCTGTCATCTAGCCAAACAGGTTTCTCCTTCCCCTCTCTGAATGCGTCCCTCGCCTCTGACCTACGATGCCCCATCAAAATGCGAGCTGTATACTGTATCCACTCATTAGAGACGACATTCATAGGGTCAGATGGCTGGAACTCTTGCTTTATCTTTGTGTTTATATAATTTTTCTTCCCCTTGTCTTGCTGATCCCATTTAGTCATGACAGAGTCATGAAACTGTATAGTGCACAATTGTCGAATGCGTGTCTTCATTGCCTTCCCTGCACTATCCATTATTGGTGCCCCATCCCTAATTGTGTAAATCTTGCTGTTGTCATGGTCATGTGCACCCCAGGGAGTGGAAGGTGACCCTATGGGTGTGCTATCAACAGATGAGAGCGAAGGACGACGCTCACGTGGTGGTGGTGTCACAGCATCTGTGGCACTACCACCACAACAACCTCCCCCTGAAGACCTACTACGTGAGCGCCGTCTATGTGAAGAGGTGGTAGATCGAGCTGTAACAGGAGTGGAAGGCTGTGTGGTATGAGGTGTGGGAGCTGCTGTCGTACCCACGGGTGTGGGAACTGGCGTCGGGAATCCAGATGGTGAGGCAGATGTCCCTGCTCCAGAACCCCAATAACTCTGAGCCATGGCTCTCTGCTCTGGAGTCATGGACGAAAGAAAACCATATAACTGCTGGGGACTCATGCCCTGCGGTGTAGGATTAAATGAGAAATCTGGACTGTAGTCGTAGGGCGGTGAGTCACCCATGGCCTGTTGGACAAAAAACCATATGACAAACTTGTACGGAATGAAAATTACACGGTAAACAATGAATGAAAGAACCATAAGATAAACATTAACAATGATAAACAACATTGGTAAAACTATATCAACTTGCTCCTACAGTAGTGATTATGATGGTAAACATTAACAATGGTAAACAATGAATGGACCTTCAATGTCATAAAACCATTACAAATATGTCATAACTATTTGCATAATCATTAAGATACATCATTTTATAAATCATTATCTATTCTATCATCCTCATTAAGATCAGTAGCCCCAAAGAGATCTATGTCTATGTACATTTCAGCATCCTCGTCATTAAAAGTCCCTTGATGAAGGATGTCTTCATCATCTATGTCTTCTTCCTCAACTTGTTTTTCAGCTTCCTTGGTTTGCACCTCTTCATTTGGATCTTGCTCTAGTTCCTTCTCTTCATTTGATTGCTCCTCTTCATTATTGATATCGGCTTGTTCTTGCTGCTCTCCATTACCCTGTGCATCCACATCACCTTGTTGTAGCTCAAATTCTTCAAAAATTTGCTTACTGCGGGGGGCGACTTGAACCACAAACAGCCAGCGTGGATCTTTTGGATCTGCTTTAAAGACAACCTGCTCACAATGCTCTGGGCGCACAAAAGTATCTTGCTGATCGGTCCATACCTTTGTGGAGTCCACTTGGATGAGGCCACTCTTGTCTCTACGTACAGTTGCATGTGGCCCATTCATGATTACCTTGAACCACTTCACATCAAAGATAAACAACTCAAAACTTCTGAAGCCAACCTTCAATATATCTTGAATGGTTCCAAAGTAATCAAGCATTCCAGTAATTGTGTTATCATCACTTGCACTTGCACGACTTTCTTGAACAAACTGTGCTGTGACACCACAATCAAAGGTTGCTCTTCTTTGGTCTATTCGTTCTACTCGAAAATGACGTCCATGTGACCAAAACGCCCCATATTTGTGATACTACAAATAGCACAAAAAGTTTGTTGATGGAGAATCAAACACAGAGACATGTAGAGAAAAAAATGAGAGACATGTAGAACTTAAACACTTACATGCCAATCGCATCCTTTTGTAAGCTCCTCCTCCTCCTCTGTTATAGGTAAACCAGCACGTTTGGCTTCTAAAATTGTAGCTTCTAGCCATCTACCTGTGGGAAAGTCCGGAAGAGCTTGCATACCTTCTGGATATGGGAGATTTCTTGTAGTGCGATTCCTTCTGAAACTTAAACGATCTTGTACTCGCTGTCGCTTGAGAGCTTCATATGTCTCAATCCACTTCTCCATTACATGAGAGTTCAAGATGCAAAATTTGTTGATTTTTTCTCTCAAAGTGTTATCCATCTTTCTCTTAATGCCTTGGCTTTGAGGTTCCTCACCAATGACTTGCCTGTTGGACTCTTGAGACCATAGTCGAGGTATCTCTGGATCTGAGAAACTTAAATATTCAGTGATGTAAACAAGGGACTCTTGTATCAGCCACCCTTCTGACATACTACCCTCTGGGCGAGCCATTTGGCGAACAAATCCCTTTAATGTCTTCATAAACCTCTCCAAAAAGAACATCCATCTTGAATGGACTGTTCCAGCAACTGCAACCTCATCTACAACATGAACTAGCATATGCATCTGGATTGTTAATAAACTTGTAGGGAAAAACTTCTCTACCATGCAGACTGCCTCTATGGAGTTTAAACTTCTCTACCATGCAGACTGCCTCTATGGAGTTTAAACGTGCTGTCTCCAAAGTGTCTCTCTTTATCTCTTTTGAAGAAATCCAGCGCACCAATGTGCCAATCTTATAGATAGTAGCTCTAATGTCTTCAGTGAGGCAATCTTTTATTGCTATGGGTAGCACAAATTGTAGAAACTTGTGCCAATCATGACTCTTGAGACCACTAAGATCATCATCCTTTGTAAATGCACTTTTCAAGCAATGCATACAACCTGTAGGAGTCCGAAACTCTGAAATTGTCCTCTTGACTTGTTGTTCCTCCATCTTGCTAAAAACCCATGGGGCTCTTGGAAGTAGCACCTTTCCATTGGGTCTAGTGCGAGCCCACAACTCTTGCATACAACCAATCTCTTCCAAGTTATCCCTTTGGCCTTTAGTATCCTTTTTTCCTGTCATGGTCTTCCACAGAATGTCAGCTACATTCTTGAAAATATGCATCGGGTCAAGCAAATGGTTTATAAGGAGATCACCCCAATAGGGGAGTTGGTGAAAGATAGAGAGCCTCTTCATCCCAGGACATGCCAAGTTGCCACATTCCTCCCATTTGATCTTCCAATCGCTTGCCTTCAATGCACTTGGAGGAGGTCTTCCTAGATTACCATCCCGCAATTCACGATTTTCTGGAAGATACCTAACATGTCCTTGGTAGACATTCTTTCGTAATGCTTTTGAGTATCTTGAATCAAGTCGAGGACCACATACAGGACATGCATTGTAACCCGATATAGACAAACCTGAGCATTCTCCATAGCCAGGCCAATCATGCATTGTCCACATGAGAATACCTTGCACAGTTGTAAGTCTTTGGCCACTCTGCTGCTTTGACATGTCCTTCACTTCAATTCCGTTCCACAAGGTGCGTAACTCATCAATAAGTGGTGCCAAATATACATCCATGTTCTTCACCTTGTACTTTCCTGGAACTATTAATGAGAGCAACAGATGACCTTTCTTTATTGCTAACCATGGCGGAAGATTATAATTCACAAGGCAAACAGGCCATGTGCTCCATGAAGAGCTCCTTAAACCAAAAGGGTTTACACCATCCATTGCTAGGCCAAGACGGAGGTTTCTAGGTTCTTCCTTAAAAGCCGGCCATTTCTCTTCAATGTGTCTCCATGCGGGTGAGTCTGCAGGCACACGCATCACTTCATCTGTGGATCGAGTTGTGGCATGCCATGTCATCAAGCTTGCTATTGATTTGCACCTGAACATGCTTTTTATCCTTGGAATGATTGGAAAGTGCCTGAGAACCTTTACCGGGACAGCTTCCCCCTGAACATCTTCTCTATATCTGTTAGAGCCACAATGGGGACATTCTTGCAAATGCTCATATTCATGGCGGAAGAGGCAACAATCATTGCGACAAGCATGAATATTATTGTAATCCATGCCTATGGATTTCAATAACTTCTTCGCATCTGCACGAGATGGAGGCATCTCATTGCCAGGGGGCAATATTTGATCTTTCAAAAGCCTGCAAGTATGGCAATATCTGATCGTTACTATTAAGATTTTCTCAAATACAAGTTGATAATTTAACATTTCAACAGTAGGTGTAATCTCCAAAAAAAGACCTTACTTGAATAGTTCAGTGACACTTGTATTAGACCATCCAAAAACTGACTGCAAATTTAGCATCGTAAGAGATGCACGCAATACAGATATGTTGGCACCATTGTATAATGGAAGGCGTGCAAGTTTACGCATGGCCTCTTCCTCTGGTTCATAATTTGACCGTTGAGAATGTCGTGGTTGATGATCTTCATGTTCATGCTCCTCGAAGAGAGCTTCTTGTTGCTCAATGAAGGCATCCAACATTTCTTCCATTGGACCTTCTTCCATTTCCTGACCTTCTTCCATTCCCTCGGGTGCTGTTAATTGAGCTCCATCTGTCACTCCCTCCTGCGATATCCTCATCCTTTGTTGGGGACGAGAATTCACAGGCGCAATGTTATCAAGATGCGGCTGCACACTTGCTTGGTTGTACGATTGAAACCGTAAATTTTGCAAGCGCTCCATTGGAAATATTCCAGCGTCATGAACATGCTCGTTGCAAATCCTTCGTTTTCGAAAGATTTGGTACTTACATCGCATGCATGGACACGCTATTCTCTCTTCAAGATTGAGAGCTCCATCTAGCAGGATAACATGTATATGCAGCTCGTTAAACACAAATCAGCTTATCTCCTCTCCATACAAAATTAAATAGAATTTGCACAAGGATGGAGAGAGAAGCTATCTCTATTCATAAATAGCTGTTTATAAAGGCCTTATGCAATAATCTAAATGCATATTATAAGTATAAGCTTGCATAATAAGGCTGCAAGACTTATGCATAAGCTCTATGCATAAGCCTTATGCATAAGTCTTATGCATAAGCTCTATGCATAAGCCATATGCATAAGTCTTATGCACACGCTCTATGCATAAGTCTTATGCATAAGCTATATGCACACGCTCTATGCACAAGTCTTATGCATAAGCCATAAGCTCGGACCTAATCCCAAAAACCCTAGGACTGAATTACGGTTTTGTAAATTCCGCCAGAGTCTCCTTTGTAATTGGAACCAAATCTCAAATGAAAATGCAACTTCTTAAAACTTGTACGCAATACTCTTTGCATCCCACAATGTCATGAAAGATCATATGCATTTGCAATATCCACACAATATGACAGAAAAGGGGCCCCATTGCCCAAATGCATCCACAAAGTCGATGGTGAGGATTGTTGAGGACGCGCATTGAAGCTTGCCGATCTCCCGGCCAAGCTCTTCTCACCCCTTCACCGAGTTTTCCTCCAAGGTGAAGGTTGAGGCCATTCCTTCACACCGGTGTACCTAATCCCCCTTCGTACCGCTTTACCAAGCAATCACGGCACAAAGAGTTCAAGCCATTCTCCCCTTGGCCTCTCCAACCAATGCCAAGGTACCCTCACACATTGCTAGATTCTATAGAAACTTGAAGTGGTTGCAATGGTGAGTGTAGGTACAAAATGATGTGGATAATATCAAATGATAGAACAAGTTTGTTGGCTTACAAGTATTGAGCATGACTCATGCCCTTTTACAATTTAGAACTCAGCAATAAAGCATGGACTCATGCCTCAATCCATCATCCAAAAGCTCCAACACAAACCAACAATTCACAATGCCCTCACCATGGCATTTGCATAAGCATTTGTTAACCACAATCAAGGCATTTGCAATTGCATTTTAACAATCCCTTTCATATAAGCCATATGCATAAGTCTACCTGCGTACGCTCTATGCATAAGCCATATGCATAAGTCATATGCATAAGCCTTATGCATACGCTCTATGCATAAGTCTTATGCATACGCTCTATGCAAGACTTATGCATAAGCTCTATGCATAAGCTCTATGCTATATGCCTTATGCACTATTATGCTAACCCTTAATCCCTTTCACATAAGCCTTATGCACACGCTCTATGCAATTACGCTCTATGCATAAGCCTTATGCACACGCTCTATGCATAAGCCTTATGCATAAGCTCTATGCATAAGCCATATGCATAAGTCTACCTGCGTACGCTCTATGCATAAGCCATATGCATAAGTCATATGCATAAGTCTTATGCATACGCTCTATGCATAAGTCTTATGCATACGCTCTATGCAAGACTTATGCATAAGCTCTATGCATAAGCTCTATGCTATATGCCTTATGCACTATTATGCTAACCCTTAATCCCTTTCACATAAGCCTTATGCACACGCTTTATGGAATTACGCTCCATGCATAAGCCTTATGCACACGCTCTATGCATAAGCCTTATGCATAAGCTCCATGCATAAGCCATATGCATAAGTCTTATGCGTACGCTCTATGCATAAGCCATATGCATAAGCTCTATGCATAAGTCATATGCATAAGTCTTATGCATACGCTCTATGCATAAGTCTCTTGCATACGCTCTATGCAAGACTTATGCATAAGCTCTATGCATAAGCTCTATGCTATATGCCTTATGCACTATGCTAACCCTTAATCCCATCACCCAATGGTGTAATAAACATGATCTTGTTTTACGTACATGGATAATAGAGATTGCAAGCTTATTATAGGTTTTATGCATAGATATTAAATTAATCCTATGTGTTGTAAGCTTACAAGAACCCAAAACTAACCCTAAACCATAAAACAAGGATGCAAAAATTCATAGAAAATAGCATAAACAAGAAAAATCGAAAGAGGATCTACCTCTTTTTTGCAAAGCTGAAGGAGAGCTCGAGGATTGGTGAAAGATTGGTGAGGTGAAAGAGCTGCAAAACAAAATATTAAACAAACTAATTAGTAAATTAAACACAAGAAAAAGAACTAATACAAAACCCTAAAATCTCTATGCATGCATTAGGAGATCTATGCATACATAGAGAGCTCTAGATCTCAACATGCATAGAGAGCCAAAAAAACACAAAACCCTAAACGTCCTAATTTTTCAATTAAAAACTAAAAGCAATTGCAATAACATGTTAGGAGAAGGAGAAGAGGAGAAAAGAAGAATGAAGGAGAAAAGAGGAGAGAGGAAAAAAGAGGAGAGAGAGGGAAAGAGAAGAGGGAGAGAAAGCACCTCTTTCACGTGTTTACTTGCGCATCTTCTGCGAAAAACCAGAAAATAGGCTCTCGGCTGTGAAAAACTTACGAGCGCCGGTATATGCGACGGAATATGTGTCGGAATATTCGTCGGTATATGCTACGGAATATGCGTCGGTATCGGCGTCGGAATAAGCGTCGGTATAGGCGTCGGTATACGCGACGGGAAATGAAAATTTAAAAAAACCCCGCCATACTTGTCTCCTCCAACATGACGACGCACATACCGACGTTCGACATTTGCGTCGGTATTTTGGCGTCGGTATGTCCTCAACCTCTTGTAGTGAATATGAGATGTGAACTAATATGTTCACATGGCTTGAATGCTAGTGCATTGATTGAATCTCATGTTACTCTTTAAAAGAGTAGTTCTCAAGAAAGTTGAATTGAGACCATTGTATCACTTGCAGTGTTAGAGACATAGTTCTTGAAATGTTGAGCCTGCTACCTATAGATGAAGTTATTCTCCACAAAGCTCCATAAATGTTTTTTGAACAAGCAACTTAGGTCCATGCAGGTCATATTCTTTGCCAATAAGATCAGTCCTTTTTTTTGTCATTAACTTTTCCTGTCTATATATCCTCAAACACCTTGACAAAAACTTTCTTCTGTTGCTCAAGTGGACAGAATAACACCATATTGTAAATGCCACATTGACCACACTACTTTCCCATTAAACAACATCGATATGCATGGAACATGGAGTTTGTAGGCTTGGAGTAGAGTATGGATTTCCACATAGTTGTAACACTACTACAAGGATGTTCGATAGGTTGTGAAGGAAAGTGTTCTTGACACCCTGCATATTGAACAAGTACATAGGAATACTTGGTCTTGGATCCCACGATGCATTAGATTAATTCCATCCTTTTAAAGCATCATCTGTACATGCCAAACACAATAGTTCAAGTATATTGATCTTTCAGCTCTCGCACAAAATATGGCTTTCAACCCCTTGAAACTTTGTAGAGAGATATTCAGTTCTCTTGGAATCTTCTTTAAAGCTCAACCTGTGACAAATTTTACATAAAAGGGAAGGTCAGATCGTGAAAGTTTCCAAGTGCTTGAGAGCAGAGAGACAAGCACTGAAAAGGGAAGGTCAGATCGCAAAAGTTTCCAAGTGCTTGAGAGCAGAGAGACAAGCACTGAAAAATCATTTAAAGCATTGAGACAAGCACTAAAAACCAATTTAAAGCAGTTATAAGCATTGTAAAGTAGTTAAAAGCAATGACAAGCACTGCAAAGCAGTCAAAAGCATTGTAAAGCACCAAAAAGCACATCAAAATAGACAATTGCTATAAACCACTAACATGCCTTGCAAAGCAATTCAAAGTACCAAAACACATCAAAGCAGCAAACTACTTTAAAGTTTTGGACAAGCACATAAAGGAATTAAAAGGACCAAAAAGAACATAAAAGTAGCCAACTTCTTTAAAGAAGTGATAAGCATTGTAGAGCAGTTAAAAGCACATGAGAAACATTTGAAAGAATCCAAATGCTTTAAAGTAGGGTGAAGCACTGGAAAGCAGTTAAAAACACATGAAAAAAACACTTGTTGGAAGTAGCCAACTACTTTAAAGGAATGGCAAGCACTATAAAGAAATTAAAATCGTACGAAAGTAGGCAACTACTTTTTAACAATAGTTTAAAGCACGTAAAAGAAATTAAAAGCACTTGAAAAATCCACCTACTTTAAATAACTACTTTGAAGTGCTAAACACTACAAAGCAGTTAAAAGAACATGAAATTAGATAACCACTTTAAAAGCAACCAATTGCTTTGAAGCAATAACAAGCATTGAAAAGAAGTTAAAGGCACATGAAAGTAGCCAACTACGTTAAAGCAACTTAAAGCACTTCAAAGCAATTAAAAGCACTTGAAAGTAGCCAAATAATTTAAAGAAATTGTAAGAACTACAAAGTAGTTAAAAGAACATGAAAGTAGGCAGCTACTTTAAAGAAGTTTAAAATAATTAAAAGCACATGAAAAACACTTCAAAGTAATTGAAAGCACATGAAAAGATCTTGAAAGCAATTAAGAGCACTTCAAAGCAATTAAAAGCAATTCAAATAACTTTGAAGTTTAAAACACTTCAAAGTAATTAAAAGCACATGAAAAGCACTTAAAAGCAGTCAACTACTTTTAAAGCAATCACAAGCATTGAAAAGCAGTTAAAAGCACATAAAAGTAGCCAATTTCTTTAAAGAAATAAGCAATGGCAAGCAGTTAAAAGCACAAGAAAGAATTGAACTATATTAAAGTAGTGAAAAAAACATTATAAAGCACATGAAAGCAACAAGCTACTTTAAAGCAATGACAAGCAGAATTGTAAAGCAGTTAAAAGCACTAAAGAGTATAAGAAATAAGCCCAGTTTCTTAATATAGTAATGACCATTATAAACCAACTAAATGCATGTGAAAGGAGTAAAATTCTATGTAAATTTGTAAGAAACACTATAAAGATGTATTCAACTGCTTTAATGTAGTGACACCATTTTGAAGCACATGGAAGCAGTATCATCCATTGCAAATCATTGAAGGCATATAAAGGCAAATTCTTTAAATTATTTTAAAGAAATTGATTACTTTAAAGAAATAATTAACCCAACTCTCATCAAGGACATGAATTGGATTCTTCATGACACATCTTTTTCCAACCCACTAGTGGCAAACATCTTTCTTATTTGGAGAGACCCAGGTCATTAATTCCCAAAAGTTAAAGAAAAGATCCTTAATTATCGGTGTGATTTCACTAGTACATGGCTATTTTCAACATGTGGATAAGGATAGCACTCTATCCTCTTCATTTGATAAATGCACTTTTGTTGAATACAAGTTTCTTATATGAACCCCCAATACCTTTGTAACTTTAGCTACTTCCAATTTGTTATCATCGGAATTAACAAACATAATGAGAGCTAATATCTTGAAGAAGAGCTCTTTTGATGATCATGGAGTCTTAATTTAATAGAAAGTGTTGTAGATATTTGAAACCAACGTTGTTTCAGTGGTTGGTTGTGGAGGTTCTAGATCCTTGGATGTAGGCTAGTGGATGAGTTATTGGAAGCTCTCTTAAAGTAACTCATAGCATTTAAGTCCATCCACATAGTCTACAGTTCAAAACATTTTGACACCTTTCTACATATCTAGTCTCTTATTTGAATGATCGACTCATGAACATGGTTTAAGTGTCGTGTTTCCTTGGCTCATCTCCATGACTCTTTATAAGGATATTAATCAATGATATCAAAATCTAGTAACAAAAAACAAATATATTATGTAAGAAGAATTAAAGGGGATATGTACAAAACTTACTAGCACAATTTTCATCCATTTCTATCGTGTAGCCCGGATCCCCATACAAAACTATAAAAGTTACCTGATTTTTAAATATAAAACAGCCATACCATAAGCGCGCGTGCGCGTGTGTGTGTGTGTGTGTGGTCTATACTTAATAACATATCCACAGCGAAACAAAAATTTGAAAAACCCAAAGAGTCATGGCAAATGAAGTGCTCATCATGATTACTAAATAGCAATATTGTTTACAATAATCATGTTATAAGTTAAAGGAGACTATGACTCCATCATTGAATAGTGAGAAGCTAGATAAGAATAAATTCCATGCTTGGAAGTTCAGAATGATCAATTTTCCAATGGGTAAAGGATTTTGGGATTATGTAGAAGGATACAATGAGGAGCCTCCAGAGTTATCTTAGGAGAATGCCACTCCTACAGATATAAAGGCATTCCAGGATTGGAATCAAGGTGCAAGAAAATTCATGTACTGGCTTTCAATTAGTGCCGCACACACTATGATAGGACACATACAGGATGCAAACACTCCAGCAGTTGCTTGGTAGAATCTGGTTTAGATGTTCCAGACTAACACAAAGGCAAGGAAGTTGCAGTTAAAGAAAGAGTTGCATACTGTGGAAAAGAAAAGCATGTACATCAATGAATATGGCTTAAAGATCAAGGGCATTGTTGAATCCCTTGGGTCTATCAATGTATTAGTGGGAGGATGATGATTTGGTGAGTGTCTGTCTGAATGGGCTTGGCAAAGAGTACAAGCCATTCAAGATCTCCATTGCAGTTAGGGAGAATATTCCCAACTTTCGGGACTTGATATCTATGTTGATCATAGAAGAAAAGGATTTAGGTGAGGATTCTTCTTTCACAAAGCAAGAACACATTGAAATATTCCTTCTACTCTAATTCAGGTAGAGGTAGAGGTAGAGGCCGTGGTCGAGGAGGCCAAGGTGGTGGCCGACAAAGAAATCAAAATTTTGGACAACAACAGTCCAATGATTCACAAAGCAGCAATCATACACAGGTGGAAAGAGGCGAGTCTAGAGGCAAGGAGAGTCAAAGAGGCCGAGGTGGTTGGCAAAGAAATCAAAATACAAATAGCATAGAGTGCTATTACTGTGGCAAACCAGGCCACATGGCAAAGGACTACTACAAAAAGCATAATGACATTAAAAATGGGAAGTTGGAGCAAGGCAACTATGTGTTGAAATATACAAGTCAATAGGGTGTATGCGGGAACAAGCCCCTGGTTAGAGGCTGTAAAAGAGAATGTGTAAATGTGAGAGAACCTGTAAAAAGGTGAGAAGAATCTACTGGGAGAGAATAAAGGTAGCATGAGAAGATTTAGGAGGTGTGGAGATATTCTGGGAGAGGTGGAGAGAATCAAGCAAAAGAGGTGGAGTGAATCAAGGAAAAATCAATGGGATTAGATGCTTGGATGTAAACACTATAAATTGAGGCATTGGCCTAATGAGAATTTGCTGGTTTTTGATTATCCATGCTTACATTAAGCTATTAGTTAATTACTCACTAATCATATCTTAATTATCATCTAATCACTTTGTTAATGATGTTGATTCTAGCATTTGATCCACCATAGCTAATCACATCTTAATTATCATCTAATCACTTTTTTAATGATGTTGATTCTCGCATTTGATCCACCATAGCTCATCACATTGCTCTAATTTTAACATGGTATCAGAGCCAAGTCTAGAATCCATCAAGTTTATGAGCCCATTATCTAATTAATCAGGATTAGTAGATAATTAGAAAATAATCAAAATTTTTAGTTATTTTCAACTAACCTCTGTACCCCCAGCTAGTGAAGGAGCTCTCTCTCTTTGCACACTCAAAATTAGGCCAAACCCTTCTAGCCATAGATAGCCACCTCATTTGTGCTCTAGCCAGTCGAATCAAAAGTGCAAATCGCCGCGACGGAAGCTTTCGATTTTTGCTGATATGGGCACCTTTTTTTGTAGCAAATCAAAGAGTTCTACTTCATCAAATCAAATCAGCCTAATTCCTCTTATCCCCAAGGGTTTTCAAGCATGCTCTACAAGCTGGGGAAGTCAGAAATTGATTTGATCAAGTTTACAGTGAGATCCAAGCTCTTCATCAAATCTGCAGGTGACTTTGGTAAAACAGAGATTAAGCATTCAATGTTTGGTCAAATCTTATGTTTCTAGCTTAATCCTCTACTAGACTAATTGCTATTGATGGCCTTGAAAGGATTTGAGCTCATTTGAACTCTAAGGCCTCAGATCTGGGCTCCCCGCATACTCTGTTTTTTGCACACAAATCAGAGGATTAATTTACTAATCAATGATTAATCAATGCTAATCACTATATTTTGGTGCAATTGATGGTTCAAATTGACCATTAGGTATCTGATACAGATCCCTATAACTTCAAATTGCAATTGGGAGTTGGTTTGATACTCCAACCATTCCGCACAAATTGGTTACCCTTGATTTAATGTAATTTCTGGTAAAAATATGCTGATAAATTTGTGGTAATCATCATTTTACATTTAACCCTTGGTTAATGCCTTGGTTAATGCCTAAAAATCACACTAAAATTCAAGATTATTCACAGCCAGAGTTGCATTTGGGAATGTGCATAAGAATGAATGCTATATGCATTATGTATTGGTGGGCACATTACATCAGTGTAAAAATGGGATCAGACACTGCCCTTGTCCTCCTGAATAAGGCAAAAGGTAAGACCTCCCACATAGATTTGGGTTTGCATTGCATAATGACACAAGATAAACATCAAAAGCCCAAAAGAACTGTCAACAAAACATTTAAACATGTTGCTCACATGGAGCAAGAAGAGCTGTGAGACGGACAAGCTCATGGCCCCAGCCATGAAAGAAGAAGAACATCTCTTTCCAAGAGGAAGATCCACACCAAGAAGAAAAGCTGAAGGAAGACATGGACACGAGAAGAGAAGCTGCCACAACAAGAAGACTGAAAGAAGAGGAAGACATGGACACGTGAAGAGAAGCTGCCACCGAGAAGAAGACTGAAGACAAGAGAAGATGTGAGGCTCCAAAGAGTGAGGAGCCATGTGAAAATCTCTGAGAGAGAGAGAGAGAGAGAGAGAGAGACCCCACAACCCAATGTAACCTACCCCAACAAAGTAAAACTATCTCTGAGCCACCAATGATGTAGGCCATGTGGTAGATGTATGTGTGAGCACTTTAGTCAAGGTCGCGAGCACTTGTAGTAAGCCTTGGACACATAGAGAGAGAGAGTGTCAATGAGTTTAGGGACTTGAGGCACTGGTCTCACGGACTATCAAGTAAGAGAGAAACTTGGTACAGGGTCCAGGGTGTACTAAGTTAACTTGAGGGGAGGTGTGCTAAACACTGGTCGCGGACTATCAAGTAAGAGGGAAACTTGGTATAGGGTCCAGGTGTGCTAGGAGTATTCACTTGAGGGGAGGTGTTGAAATATACAAGTGAATAGGGTGTGTGCGGGAACAAGCCCTTGGTTAGAGGCTGTAAAAGAGAATGTGTAAATGTGAGAGAACCTATGAAAAGGTGAGAAGAATCTACTGGGAGAGAATAAAGGGTAGCATGAGAAGATTTAGGAGATGTGGAGATATTCTGGGAGAGGTGGAGAGAATCAAGCAAAAGAGGTGGAGTGAATCAAGGAAAAATCAGTGGGACTAGATGCTTGAGGCATTGGCCTAATGAGAATTTGCTGGTTTTTGATTATCCATGCCTACATTAAGCTATTAGTTAATTACTCACTAATCACATCTTAATTATCATCTTATCACTTTGTTAATGATGTTGATTCTAGCATTTTATCCACCATAGCTCATCACATTGCTCTAATTTTAACACTATGCATCATCTAGCAAACATGGAGGTGATGACAAAAGTGAGCAGCTGTTTGTGATGCAGCACATGCTTAGTTCCATAACAAGGGATGTGTGAGGATCTCAAGATATATCATGGTATGTGGATTCTGGCGCCTCTAACCACATGACCAGTCATGCTGTGTGGTTTAGAGATATGTAAAAAATAGAAAAGCCAGGTTATGTGGAAACAGGTGATGATACTGTGCATCCCATTGCACATGTTGGTAAAGTGACATTATCTATACAGGATGGCAAAATCAAGTACTTGGTTGATGTACTTCATGTTTCGAATATTACAAAGAACTTGGTTTCTGTTGGATAGATGGTTGAGCAGGGTCTATAAGTGAGGTTTAATCCTCAAGGATGTTTTGTGGAAGACTGCCAAAATAAGTGTCGCTTGGTTGCAAAGGGTAACAGAAATGGTAGGATGTTTACTTTGGATGTGAACATGCCTGAGATAAAGGCAGCCATGTTTGCGCATAGAATAGGTGTCATTGCAGATATTGACATATGGCACAAGCGCATTGGTCATGTGAATGTACAACGATTGAAGTCTATGCAGGCCCAAAATATTGGTGCAAGTTTGCCAAAGTTTCAGGTTGACGGTATGCATAAGGCATGTGAAGCATGCCAACTTGATAAGCAGGCCAAACATCCACATATGCTTGCTAGGGTTTGAAGCTCTCCCTCTCCCCCAGATTCTCTTTATATTTCAACACCCTCCCTTGGTGCTCAAATGGGTCTCATCCCAACAAGAAGGTAATGTGACATACATAGACATGACATTTTCCCCCCCTTAATGGAGACACACATATACATCACTTAGCCTACATCATCGGTGGCTAGAGGTGATTATATCATCATAAATATACACCAGCATAACTGCCTATATACATCACTTAGCCTACATCATCGGTGGCTAGAGGTGATTACATCATCATGAACATACATCGGCATAATTGCCCATTTTCAACTTGTCTCACTCACATTGAGCTCAGAGGCTGGCATGACATAGACATCATCACTAGACATGACATAAAACATCCTCACATCCACATACATATGGGCACATCTTGACTAAGGGTTTCCCTTGGGGAGTGCAATACTAAGAAACCCTATGTATCACTTATCCCTTACTTGTGAATTTCTCATGAATAAAATGATCCCTATGAATTGCATACATTGCTTGACCATACCATAAGGAACCATTATCCTTGAACCACATGAGCATTGTATAGCCTCTTCATCCATGCCTTTATTGGAAATCATCCATTGAACATAGCACAAAATTAAGGCATAACATCCATAAGGTAAGCGTACCATATGCATAGACATGATGATGTTGGAGTAGAACATTGGGACTTCATCATCATGGTAACCTCCATCTTCATTGGTCTTTATGGCATCACCATTATTAAGGCAGTATCTATAGACTTCATAGCATTCTTTATCGGCATACATAGTGACAGAGTGGGCATTTTCAACATCCTTATCATTCTTTGACATAGCATCACCATCATTCCATAGCATGACATGGTGACATATAAAGCCCCTTCATCATTGCATCATAACATATTGTGTAATTACATTTAGGGGCCATAGCATACATGATATTTGATGTTCTTACTAAGATTTAGCAACATCCAAGGTGGAAATCCAATCATAAGATGCTCAGAATAACTCTGATAAAACTAGTACTAATTAAGGTATTAGTGATGCTATTTTTTGTTAATTATACAAAAAACTAGTCAGCTTTAGATGATAATTTTGAGTAGATTTGGCAATGGATGACCGAGAAAAAATTTGTAGTGCTCAATAGAAGCGAGTATTCTTGAGATTTAAGCCTATAAACATATGATTAACCATTTAAATCCAACCTTAATCATTTTATGAAAATTGGTTTTTGAAGAGTGCTCAGGCTCGAATGAGGTAGAGGGTGTTGTTTTTTTCTCAATTTGAAGCTACATATCAATTCATAGCTATCAATAACCCATCGGCGGGCTTAGTGGATTTGGTCTAATTTCACGCGAGCTCCACAATTTTGCATTTTTTTCCAAAAAATGAAGCATTGGTTGTTGCATACCCTCCAATTCACGAACATCGTCGAATTGAACTGATTCCTTTAGTTGCGTATCACCCAGAGCTTTTCTACATCCTCCTAAAAGGGCTTGGCCAATGCTTAAGGGAGTCTAAAGATCCAGGCACTCCAATGGAGGTCACTTTTTTTGCAGTGGATAAGGTAAATTAAAGATACTATTAAGCCTAATTACAATTAATGTAGCTTCTAATTAGTGATAATGCAAGATTCTTAAGATAATCTGGTTACTAGGCTCTGTTACCATATTGAGAAAATTCATAATATGAGAAAGTTATGGAGTGGGTGAGAGTTGCAAGGGAGAGCTATGGTGGATAATAGTGAAAGAAGACATTATTAGAGCATGATATTTACACTAATTGAGATGATTAAGGTATGAGGAAAGACTAATGAAAGCATCACATTTTTGCATTAAGAGAGTGAGTTTGTTACATCCATTTGTAGCTCTCATCCACATGCTCTTTGCACCTTTGTGCCATTCATGTCTTCATAAATGCCCACATGCCTTGTGCCCCCTTGCACTTTCCATGTGCCTACTTTTTGACCATTGACTATCTTTTACATTCATCCATTCACATCCTCTAATAATCTTAGCCTTCATCCATTCCAATTTCATATCATCATAGGCTCCATCTATATTACTTCCACATACATGTGCCCCATACATGACATGATAGGCATCATATTTCAACACCCCCCCTTGGTGCCCAAATGGGTCCCATCCCAAGAAGGTAATGTGAAATACATAGACATGACATTTCCCCCCCTTAATGGAGACACACATATACATCACTTAGCCTACATTGTCGGTGGTGGCTAGAGGTGATAACATTATCATGAACATGCATCGGCATAACTGTCCATTTCCAACTTGTCTCACTCACACTAACACTAAGCTCAGAGGTTGGCATGACATAGACATCATCATGGTACATGCCATAAAATATGATGACATCCAAATACATAATGGCACATCTTGACTAAGTGTTCTCCAATTCAATGGTTGATCATACATTGACATAAACATTGTTTAAATCCATGATAGCATCATCATGGCATCAACATCCATTTGTCACATGACCATATTATGGTACCACCATTATAACATCATCTACATAGGCATACACATGGCCTACATCTTGACATAGGCTTTCATGGGAGACATACATTGGAGGATTGCATATATTGCTTCACCATAACATAGGGAACCATTATCTTAAACCATATGAGCATTGTATAGCGCCTAATTTACTTTTTTACATATTTTGTACATACAAAAGGGTACCATTTCAAGGGGATATTCACAGGTTGAATAGAGAAAAGGTATGTTTTATTCATGACAAATTCATAGATAAGGGATTTTTAAAATAGGCCTTGAACACGCAAGGGTCTACTTATAGTGAACCCCCTGAGAAGGCCCTCAGAGCTTCTTTGAGAAATTATCAGATGCAGATAGCAGGCCTTGAATCTTTTGTAGAACTCCACCTCCCATAATTTATAGCTAGAACACTTCAAATGTAGTGCTTTTGGACCACTTTTTAGTGCCTTTAGACCACTTTTTAGTACTTCTGGACAACTTCTAAGTTCCTATGGACCACTTTTAAGTACTTTTGAACCACTTGAAAGTGCACTTAGGACAAGATAAAGGCAAACATGATTTTTTTTATAGAAGAATTCAAACTATTGTTAACCAAGTCAAGGGCCACATGGAAGTGCTTACACTACAAGACAATGCTGCCATACACGCGTTTCATACACGCGATAAATTACGAACGCGTGTATGGTCGCGCTTGTATTTGAATAGAATCGGGCGCGTGTATTTTAGCATTTAAGTTCGCGTGTATATTTGCATTTATCAACGCGTGTATAAACGCGTTTATATACACGCAGTAATACACGCATATATACACGATAATATTTACGGGGTAATACTCGCTATTATACACGGAAAAATACACGCTACTGTACACGGATTAATACACGCATGGCAGAGAAAAACTGAAAAAAAACTGAATTCCTTAACAAAATTAAAAACTATTTTCCTTAAACCATCTCATAGTACATTACAGTACACATCATTACACAATCCCACTACATGCATTTACAACAATGAAATATATTCAAAAATAAATCATGCATATGAGATGATAGAAATGTCATCAATTTAGAACATACAGTGACGGATTGGTTAGGGTTCGATCTCATCTTCAATAAGATCCATCCTTGTCAAACGATCAACATCAATATCCATTTGATCAATTGGTAAGGCTACGATTAAATTTATTCCACTATCGATATTCTGTACTCCATTGATAATGGTATCGATGTCCTGATCATCCTCATCAACATCACCATCATCCTCAATGGTAGGGTCATTCTCATGATCATGAGAAATGGCATGCTCATCCTCATTATCACGATCATCTCTTATTTCTTGATCATCGATCACAACATCTTCAATGGCATGTTCGACGTCATCTTCATTGCGGCTTGTTACATCCTCCATATGCTCCATATCAGTGAATGTATTATACATCACTTTGGAACGTGGTGCAATAGGGATGACGTACCACCATTTGATGTCATGCACCATTGGTAGATAGATAACCTACTCAAATACACACAGTACAGTAATTAATTAGCATATCAAAAGTCAAGGGGTACGCGAGCTTAGATATATATGTACATGAAACACATTAGTAAAAAAATGCATACCTGCTCACATTATTGTGGCAATACGAGCCTATCTTTCTTTGTTTGCCAGAACTTTGTAGAGTCAATAGTTACATATCCACTTGCATGGCGTTTTATCGTTGCATCAGGCCCTTTTTCCACCACGTTCATTTGCCATTTGACATCCAAAACATACACAAAGAAGCGACGAAAGTCAAGCCTAAATATGTCTTGGATTATGCCACAATAATCATCCATTTTTCCATTAGCTCCCTCAAAGCTACTAATGACACCGCAATCTTGTGTATTTCTCTTTTCATCAATTCTTTGTGTTCGAAAATGCTTGCCTTCACACCATATAGCATTGAACATAGTGCACTGGACCAAAATAGAAGCAATATTTGTGTAAGCAATGTGAATAAATATTAAAAGCAAATCACTTACAACTAATGCAAAACATTAGTTCTATGTACCTTTGACATGCATCCTCGTGCATACTCCCATTCTTCCGCCGTGATATGCAGCCCCTCGTCGCTCTCTGCTCTCTCCATTTCCTCATGCAACCAATCAACATGGATATCATTCGGAAGTGTTGCTAGATGCTTAGGGTACGCCTTCTGAGAGCCATGTTGCCTCCGAAAGAGAGCTCTTTCTGCTTGCCTTTTTGTCTTTGCATCCTCATATCTTGTAACCCATCTGCTCATCACATCACTATTAAGGATACAAGTGAAATTGAGATCATCAATCAATGTTCTATCAATTACTTTACTCTGTCCTTTTCCTTGAGGCACAATAGAGGTCATCCTCAAGTCCTCTTCATTGCTCCATAGTCGTGGCAAAGAGCTGTCCACCTGACCAAGAAATTCTGAAATATATACAAGAGACTCTTGTATCAACCAACCCTCGGCCATGCTTCCTTCAGGCCTTGCACTTTGCCTCACAAAGTCTTTTAAGGTCTTCATGAAGCGCTCTAGGAAGAACATCCAACGTGCATGCACAGTACCACATAAAGCAATTTCGTCCACTAAATGCACAATGAGATGTAGTTGACTTGTGGTTCGCGGAAAAGTCTCCTCTACCAAACAAACCACCTCCACTGCCATAACACGCGCATCATCCAACGTGGCTGGATCAATTGCTTTGGAACTAACATATCTGAAAAATAAATAAATAGTACGTTATACCTCATGCACGTTCATTTTGCAAGGTATAATGAAGGGTGATTTGAGCATGGGTTTTACATACCTCACAAGCTCGCCCATCTTATAAATACATTTTTTCAAACTCTTATTCGCACAATGGTCGATGCTAGTAGGTAGTATGAACTGCGCACATAAGAGCACATTTATGGTTTATGGCATTACAAAATTTAATTTCAACGTACGTACAAGACTTGGAAAACACTTACTTGAAGCATCTTGTGCCAATCGTGGGACTTCAACCCATATAGTTGCTCAACGCCTCTTTTCTTAGTGGTTGTAAAGGCTCCCTTCAATGATCTCATGCATCCAGTGGGAGTACGCAAAGTGGTGATGGCCTGCTTTACCTGCTTCTCCTCTTTCTTTGATATAATCCATGGTGCAGGCGGAAGACGAACGTGCCCACCCACCTCTCGTGGCCAAGCTTGACGCATACGTCCTGCGACCCGCAAGTCCTCACGTACGCTAACATTGTCTCGTTTACCAGTAATATGTTCCCAAATACCAGATCCCACATTCTTGAAGATGTGCATGGGATCAAGAAGATGGTTGATCTTAAGATGGGTCCAATATGGCAGCCGGAAAAAAATGGAGTACCTGCACAAGGGATTGCTCTATGTGACCTTTAATCCAATTAGAGACTACACAAAACAAGATTGAAAAAACATCACTATACCTATTCATGCCATCTGGAGGAAGAATAGTTGTAGACTCCCAAATACGCTTCCAATCTTTTGCACGAAGTGTTTGTGGAGGAATGTTACTCTTACTAGCAACATATTTAGGATGATCTGAGGGGAGAAATCGATGATGATTATCGAATATAGTCTTACACAAACCATCAGCATACTCATGTACTAACGAAGGGCCACAAACAGGACATGCATGTTTACCCGATGTTTTCAAACCTGTTAAAATATAAATAAAAGTTAGAATAATAAAGTCAAACCATCTAATTAATATATATAGCCAATAGTAATAGAGTAGGGAGGTAATTAGAATTCTTACCAGAACAATCGCTGTATCCTGGAAAGTCATGCATTGTCCACATCAACACTGCTTTTAAGTCGAAGTGTCGAGAGGAGGGAGGCCTACTAATGTCCACCACCGCAACACCTCTCCATAGTTCCTCCAACTCATCAATCAGTGGTTCAAGATAAACATCCATATGCTTGACTTTATGTTTCCCTGGAATTAGAAGGGATAACATAAGATGTCCCTTCTTGATCGCCATTGATGGTGGAAGGTTATAATTCACCAGCACAACTGGCCACACGCTGTATGCGGTGCTTTTGAAACCAAATGGATTCACTCCATCCATACCCAGGCCAAGTCTCAAGTTTCTGGGCTCTGTTTTAAAGCTGGGCCACTCATCTTCAATATGCTTCCAACCACACATCGCGATTACGATGACGCATTGTCTCATCTTCCCCAGAACTGCTTGAAGAGGTTGATGACATCCTGTGTACAAACCAGAAAACACAAACTCATTATATATTTTTAATGAAAGCACAAAATCGCGTGTATTCACGCGGCTATATCCTAAAACTTGCGTGTATAAACGCGGCTACTTTCTAAAAAACACGTGTATTCACGCGGCTAATGTCTGTAAAACGCGTGTATAAACGCAGCTAAAATCATGTACACGCGAATATACCTGCGTTCATAAACGCGAACATAAACGCGGCGGCATATTTAAACTAAAAATAGCCCGCCTTCCCCAAATATAGATTTTGAACTTAGAAATCAACAGTGCATGCGTTTTCGCCTGTTTTCGCCTCTTCCAACAGCAAGGAGGGAGCAGAGAAAGTAGCACACACACGGGAGAAGGAGGGAGCAGAGAAGGAGCAGAGAGGACTCACTTTTTCAGAGGTGAGTCACTTTGTCCTGTGCCTTGTCTCTTTTGTCAGATTTGTTTACTTTGCTCTTTGCTCTTTGGGTTTGTCTTTTTGCACACGATTGGGTTGCTGCATCCTGACAGGGGCGACAATGGCTGGTCCTTTTATAAGGACATTCTGTCTTTGTCGGGGGGTCGGTCTTTTCGAGAAAATTTTTTCGCAGGTCGCGTGTAAGAACGCGTGTAGAAGCGCGTGTAACCTGTCTGCAGATTTCTTTCACGCGCATATACACGCGTTTTTGGCCGGGTGTATACACGCGTTTTTTGACGGGTCTATACACGCGTTTCTGCAGACAGAAAACTGCGGCGTTTCAGATTTCATGGTTTGCAGGCAATTGACTTGTGTAATGACAATGTGTGAGTCAAGAGACAGCCCATGATGTACATGATGATGTTTGTTGCAGGTTCTTTATGGATATTCCAGGTTCTTCATCCGATCCATTTGCGTATAGCAATTGGTTGATGGAGATGATGAATCACTTTGGGTGCCAACCTGGTCCGGTTGAGCTTACAGAGTATATGTATGCCCATCCCCCTCCTTCCCTGCCTGGTGTCTATACCCCTACCGCGAGTATCCAGGGCACTCCAGTGCCGTCTATTCCTCCGAGTCCGACGAGACGGCATGCAGCTTCTCCTCTTCCACGTCCACCGAGGAGACATACCTCGTCCCAGACACACTCACGTACACCCTCACAGCCACCATCACGTGCTCCCTCAGAGCCACCGTCACGTCAGGGCTCACAGCCACCGTCACGTAGACAATCCCCCAGTCGTGACTCCACCCGCAGCAGTAGGAAGAGTGGGAGTGGAGGATGCGGCGGGTGCTTTGGTGGGGGAGGTGGGGGAGGTAGTAGGGCACGGGGTGAGAGAGGAGATAGAGGGAGAAGAGTTAGAGGAGACAGTTCGGAAGAGGAGGAGATGAGAGAGATGGAGAGAGTGGTTTGCTATGATGTGACGGATAGGGGCGGGATAGTGATGGATGCGAGGGGGAGGGAGGTAATGGAGTACATGCGTGGGGTAGTATCAAACTCATATAGAAATTGTTTTATTAAATTTAAAGATCAAAATAGCCGATTAGTTGGGGAGGTGATAGAGGCTGTACACAGTCGGTACCCCAATCCCCCACATGCTACATTCTCGGATGTATGGGGAAGGACGCGAATAAGGGAGATCTTAAGTAATAAAAGATCTCACCTTAAAAAACTCGCGTACGATGACCGACTAAATGTAGCTGCGGGTGGCTATCCTGCCGAGAAACCTGCCACACTGCGCACAAACGCGAGTGGAAGGAGGCAAAGAAACGAGCAGAGGGTGGCGTGAAGAGCAGGCAGCATGTGGAGGCACGACGGATCCAGATGGAGACCGTTGGATCTTCGCATTTCGGATCTGGCGGCGTCGAGTCATGGGAGGCAGAGTTCGTAAGTATCCTGTCACTTTATTTGATTGTTTACTTAATTCATTGATTCTATGAATTGTTTTAATCTTACAAATTGTGTTGATTATGATACAGCGACGGGTTACGGGGAGGAAGCCCACAACCCACGATACTGCGTATGCTCGCCGGCATAGCAGACGTGACACGTGGGCCATCTTCAGAGCCGAGGGACGTATTACGGACGCGCAGTTTGAGTTGGCCATGAGACCATACGGTCGACAGGTACTTGAAAATTCGTAACGAATGGTTTTGGTTTATTGAATTGCATATATATATATATATATATACTTATATACTATATATTACTTGAACAGGCACAAGCTGCTGATGATCCACCGGCCGCCGCTGCAGAGGGTGGACGTGAGCACTACTCCTCGGACATTCCGACCGATGCGAGCTCATCTGAGCATGGGGGGAGCACCGAGTCATCATCTGGGTCTGAGTAGTACTCAGATTTGTAGTATCACATTCCATATTTAGGATGTGATTGTATATATTTTTTTGTAAACTCAAGCCATGGGCTACTTCGAGATATGGACTCCCTTGTATACATGTATGAAATTTTGATAGTAATATTGAATTGATTGATCGATAGTATTACATTCATGGCTGTCTTGAATCGTGTAATGACAATGTATGCATTCATGTCGTTCTTGTCTTAATCTCCCTCGTGCATATGTTCTTCGTGGATGGTCTAATGGGATGGTCTAATGCACCAAAAACCCTAAACCAGAGAGTGCTATTGGGTGCTGGAATGCTGGAACAGTATTCAGGCACCAAATAGCACTCTCTGGATTTTTTTTTTGCTCTCTGTTCGCGTGTATAAACGCGTCAAAATTGCTAAAAGTTGCGTGTATCTGCGCGGATACTCTGGAAATTACGCGTGTATTAACGCGTATACACTGGCAATAACGCGTGTATAAGTGCATCTAAATAAAAGAAACGCGTGTATACATGCAAGTAAAAACGCGTCTGTGACATTGGAATTGAACAGGATGCGGCTATACACCCGTGTATAACCGCGTCTAATATAATAAGAAGCGTGTATACTGGCGTGTATTAACGCGTCTATGAAAAAAAACGCGGCTACACACCCGTGTATACGCGCGTCTGAGAGGTACTGTACACGCGGTTTTACACGCATGTCTCTGGCCGCGATTATACACGCGCTGATACACGGGCCCGCTACTTTTTTTCACAAGTCATTTTTAGCGGCTAAGAGCGCGGGTATGAGCCCAATCCCTTGTAGTGTTAAGTTATGCCAAGAGCACTTGTATACTATCTTACAATACTAAACATGTATTAAAGGTGCTTTGGAACTATCAAAAGTATTTCAGAACCACTTGAAAATGTTCTAAGAGTATAAGAAACGTAAGGACAACCTAGAAGTGCTATAGGAGTATCAAAAGCACTTAGGATCACTTGTAAAGGACTTTAAGAGATACATAAAGTGCTTTTAGAAGAATTCAAAGTGTTGTAAACCAATTCAAGGACACATGGAAGGGATTTAGTTATGCTAAGAGCACTTGTTGTGCTGAAAGTGCTTTTAGAAGAATTCAAAGTGTTGTAAACCAAGTCAAGGACCACATGGAAGGGATTTAGTTATGCTAAGAGCACTTGTAGACTACTTGTTGTTTGCTAAAAGTGCTAAACATGTATTGAAGGTGTACTATCAAAAGTATTTTAACACCACTTGGAAGTGTTTTAAGAGTATAAAGGAACTTAAGAACAACCTGAAAGTTTAGGAGTATTAAAAGCACTTAGGATAACCTATAAAGGATTTCAAGAGATACATAAAGTACTTTTAGAAGAATTCAAAGTGCTATAAACCAATTCAAGGACCACATAGAAGTGCTTTAGTTATGCTAAGAGCACATACTACTTGAAAGTGTTAAACATATATTGAAGGTGCATTGCAAGAGCTAAGTACTATCAAAAGTATTTTAACACCACTTAGAAGTGTTTCAAGAGTATAAAGGAACTTAAGGATAACCTGAAATTGCTTTAGGAGTATCAAAAACACTTAAGATAACCTGTAAAGTACTTTAAGAGATACATAAAGTCCTTTTAGAGGACTTGAAAGTGCGGTAAACCAAGTTAAAGACCACATGGAAATGCTTTAATTATGCTAAGGGCACTTGTAGACTACTTGAAAGTGTTATACATGTATTGAAGGTACTTTGCAATAACATATGAAGGTACTTTGCAACAACATATGAAGGTACTTTGCAATAACATATGAAGGTACTTTGCAACATCATAACTACTATCAAAAGTATTTTAACGCTGGACTTTGAAGTGTTTCAAGAGTATAAAGGAACTTAAGGACAACCTAAAAGTGTTGTAGAAGTATCAAAAGCACCTAGGATAACCTATAAAGGACTTTAAGAGATACATAAAGTACTTTTAGAAGAACTCAAAGTATTTTCAACCAAGTTAAGGACCACATGGAAGTGCTTCAGTTATGCTAAGAGCACTTGCAGACTATCCAAAAGTATTAAACATGTATTGAAGGTGCATTGCAACAACTTAAGTACTATCAAAAGTTTTTAACACCACATGGAAGTGTTTTAAGAGTATAAAGGAACGTAAGGACAACCTGAAAGTTCTTTAATAGTGTAAAAAGCAATTATGATAACCTTCAAAGGACTTTAATATCGATAAGAATTGTTTTAAAGTATTTAAATTACTTATTACTGACTAGTTGAAAGAGCTTTAGGTGGATCAAAACCAAATAAACAACACTTTGAAGTATTTTAGGATAGCATAAGTATAATAAGAGCACATCTAAGTTCTAGTACACCAATTAAGAGTACTTCAGGGCCACCTAGAAGTGTTGTAGGAGTATTAAATGTACTTTAGGACTCTTTTACATACAATAGAAGTACCTGAGGCTTGTCAAGCAAATGTGCCGGATGCTTTACAACAGCATGTCTCCCAACCCTCAACTTGTAGACATCTTTTTTGGTCAATGAGATCCTTGTCTTAGAAACCCAAAATTGAAATACAAGATCTTTAACATCATGTGTTATGATGGTACTTTGAGGCCGCTATCTTTTTTACATTTCCAACAAGAGTCTATTATCATCGGATTGTAGGCAAGTATTGTCTACAAATATGTTTCCTTTGTGGAAACCCTTGCTACTTTTGCTAAGATAAAAGAATTGTTGTTACCTCCATCTCCATAAAACCATCACCATTAAGAACCATCGTTAGAGAGGCCTTCTTCAAGAAGAGCTCATCCTTTGATCGTGGCACTTCTACTTGCGCCAAAGTGTTGCGAATGTTGGCTAGAAGAGCTCTTTTGCAACCCATTTGTTCAGATAGAACACCCTTGAAATTGGAGTGATGGAGGAGTTTTTCAAACATTTCTTTTATTATAGCTTTGTCGACCTTTCGTTTGTTCAAATCACGAGTTGGCTACAATCCTACAAATCCTGTTTCTTTCCTTCTCATCCATGGTCCTGTTCTCATCAACAAAATTCTCCTCCTTGGCTTTGCATCCCAATACTCCATCATTTTCTAAGTGCCTTCGTGCCCAAGAATGACCTTGCCTCCATTTTCTTGCACCTCTACATGTCTATCAGCATCCATACTGACATGAGGTGAAAGTATTGGTAGAAAAACATTGACCCTGCCTCCACTTTCTTGCACCTCTACATCAACATTCATACTGGGATGAGAGAGAGAAAGAGAGGGTTGTTCTTATAACATATATATATATATATATAGAGAGAGAGAGAGAGAGAGAGATCTACTCCAGCAAGAGAGTGTGTGAGACAGAGAGAGCCTAGGGAGCAACGTGATCACTATTCTCTTAGGTAGGAACCCATCACGCTCCACTCAGTTGTAAATGCACGCAACCTTTTCATTAGATTTAAGATTTGGTTGTAAATATAAAATCTTTTTTTCTATTCATATTTTTAGGAAAAAAATGAGCTATCACACTACTTGACAATGCAATGTCAATGACACTCCTTTTTGGACCACCCAACCATGCTTTAACCTTGGGGGGTTCACCTAAAAATATGTAAGTGTAGCACAAGAGTTCATGATGAGGGGTATATTAATTCAAAAAAGTTACAGAACTACATTTACAAGAGGGATTTTTAAAACCGCTTTTGAAAAAAAACCGTAAGTTTAAGAAGAAAAAGGGGGTCATTTTATTCATAAAAGTTTAAGGGGTTTTTAAAATACCCCTTGAACGCATGTGATACATAAAAATTCTTAGAGGTGAACCCCTTGAGACTTTAACCCTAGATTTTATGACTTAGATTGGGTATAAGATTGTGATAATAAGAAATCTTATTCTGGTTACTATTATTGGGTATAGAATTATATCCAGGATCAACAAGAAACGGCCTACACTGGCACTCTTTTCTATAAATATAATATGCTTTTCTTTGTGTGCGAAGGAGTCTAGTTTGAGAAGAATCTTAGGAGACATAGGCATTTCTCAAAAGGAAGCAACAATATTGCTATGTGACAATCAGAGTTACATGGCGATTGCCAAGAACCCATTGTTTTATGCACATTGAGATACAATATCATTATGTGTATGAGCTTATCATGGATAGAGAGATGAAGTTTGTCTACTTCTTGATAATAGAGAATTGTGCAGATATTTCTCAAAGGCTCTAGGGAGAGATTTTTTGGAGTCCTATCTTCATCCACTCCATGTTGGACTAAAGAGGTGGTTCATGTATGCGTGGACATTGAGAGGGGATGTTGGAAAAGAATTTGCTCAATGCTCCACTATCCTGTTGTGTTATTGTGGGTGTGATGGATTTGTCTTGTATAAGCCTTGTATGATTTCTCCAACCTTGACTTTATAACAAAATATAAAATCTCATAGTAGGACTCAAACAATTTGTTGGCACTTACATTAGGTGCTTGGAAACATAGGACAAGAAAGATTGTCCAAATGCCACTTCTTAATTAGGTATCCAGCCAATTGAAAAAAAACATACCATTTAACATTACTTACACCAAAGGCATAAAATCTTCCCACTTACCTTGTAGATTGTTTAGGTAGTGATTGAAGATGTGTTGTTATAGAAAATATGTGATCTAGCATCCATTCTCAGTGTGGTTTTCTTAGTGATACCTTAGAGTATCTTGTTCTAAGGTTAGAAGGCTCATTTACTAGAGTAACTAGGCGTAGGTCTAGTAGATACCTTCATATGATTGGGGCATCACCTTTTAGGTGAGTCTCATGAGAAATCTAAGGGAGGTGGAGAGAATCAAGGGCCCTAGGCGGCTCCTCTTTGTGATTATGGGTGTATGTGTGATCCTCATTAAGTTGATAGGTACATTCTCTATTATCATTGAGTAGTATTCTTTGTGAGAAACATATTATTGCATTTTTTGCATTTGGATGCTGATTCTTACTTCTTAGAGTGGCATTTCAAAGTAACAAGAAGGCCAAAAACTCTAACTTCTTAGTGAAGCATTGCATTTCCTTCATGCTTGTGTAAGTGGCATACATAGGAGTGAGAGAGGGAAAGCATTAGTTTACATGCTTGAGTAGGAAAAAAAAAATCATCCTTGAGTAAGCTCCTAGTAGTGATCAGTGCTTTGTGCAAATCTAAACCCATCATTATCTACCTTAACAAAGTGACATTGTTAAGATTGAAAGAGAGGGATTCATCACCTAGGGGCACACCATTGTGGGTGTGAACAAACTCTTGAGAGAGAGAAAGAGAGAGAGTTACTCATTTGAGAGAAGAGTGCAAGGTGGAGTTTCAAAAGATCTTCTCAAGCATTGGAAAGAGAATAATTACTTCATCAGACTCAGCTTCAAACCTAAGTTCAACATCAACATTCCAAGGTATTATGTGTTGTTTTTCTTCTAAGTGAAAACAATGCAAAATCAATCAATTTGGAGCTCTCCATTATCCTTGTGTGGGGATATTTTACATAGCTTCTCTTAGGGCTTCTGTAGCCCAGCTCAGGGTGATGAGGGACATAGCTCAGCTTTTTCCCAAACAACCTCAAGTCAACCGCCCAGCTCTCAAAATACTAACAGAGGGTTCAAACCTCTGTTAAGCAGAGAAGAAGGTGCATTTTGGAGGACCTAAATCACCCATAATTTCTGCATATGAGGTGGATTTTGTCCAGGCCCCTCCAGTAGTAAATCAATGCAAGATTTCCATGAATGAAGGAAAATCAGCTCTCCTCCCATTTTCTCACCTTTCTCCTTATTTTTAGGAGGAAAAGTTCAAACTTTGTGATATAAGGGTTATTCAAACCTTGGATATCTTTGTGATTTTGAGAGCTCTAGTGTGAGCACACATGGTACATAATGTGCAACCCGTGTGTGAGGGATGGGAACACATCCTTCTTGGTGGTTTTTATCTTTGTGAAAGAAATGGTGACCTCATTCTTTCCATGTGTGAGATGATGGAAGCAACATGGTCACATCTCATCTACTTTGTGAGTATCACGTGGCTCTAGGCACGTGAGATGATGGAAGCAACATGGTCACATCTCATCTACTTTGTGAGTATCACGTGGCTCTAGGCACTTCTTGTGTGAGAAGGAAGTGGTTTTGTCATCACCATGTGAACTCTTTGAACAACACTTTGTAATGTCCTCATGTTATAAAGGACTTGGATCAGCCTTTGTGATAATGCATGTGATACTCTCCATGTGTGAGATGGAGGTCACTTGCATACCTTGTGAGTTCTACTTAGTGGTTATGTCTATGTTACCTTTATGGCACATTCTCTATGTGAGCACATGTATTGTGCACATGATCACATCTCCTTGGTTATGATCCTTGGTGGCAATCCCTTATGGTATCTATATGAGATCATGGTCCTTTGAGATGGTGAACTTCGTCGATTGCTTGAAGGAGATGATTTCATGGTGGTGGTTCCATTTCTATGTGCTAGATGGGACTTAATTCATGAAGACTACCTTAGTGGTGCCTACATCGACTTGGTGACTTCTTTAAGGCTTCTTTGTCATGATTTCTTCTTGAAGATAGAATGGGTGGCAACATGCTCCTATTCAAGACCTTTGTGTAATTCTTCATCAAATAAGCGTGAGTGGTCCAGCATGTTCCATTTGTTGGTGACATTACATTTGTATGACATTTTATAGCCCGTGGGGAATTTCTTGTCTTAGTGATGTCTTAGTGAATCTTTATCTTAGTGGTAGATCTGATCCAAGCACACCCTGCATGGTATGGATGCTTGATCAAGGGAGGGTGTTAGAAAATATGTGATCTAGCATCCATTCTTAGTACGGTTTCTTTAGTCATACCTTAGAGTATCTTGTTCTAAGATAAATATAGTAACTGGGTGTAGGTCTAGTAGATACCTTCCTATGATTGGGGCCTCACCTTTTAGGTGAGTCTTATGAGAAATCTAAAGGAGGTGGATAGATTCAAGGGCCCTAGGCACATCCTTCTCTTGAGCCTATATAATGAGGGTTTACTACTCACACAAGAGAGCTACAAGAGAATAACACAAGCAAGAGAATAACATCACAGAGCCAAACGCAATGCCAATACTTTTGTGCACACCATCCCACATGAGAGGTGTACACAACTTTCACATGCGATTCCACATGCCAACATTTTTTGCCATGGTCACCTTCTCACCGAATGGATTAATTAAGCATGGGATGTCGCGTAGACGAGCAAAACTTTCACACGACTCCACGTGCCAACACCTTTTGTCATTGTCATCGTCACTGTCTCGCACGATTAAGCATGGCCGTTCTTCTCTCTAGCCTTGGTTTTTCAAGTTTAAAAAAACAAAACAAAACTCGATGCTTGCATATCCTACAAAAACCCAAGTCCCATGAGGAAGAAGATGATCAGTGAGGCTCATGAGGCGGGGATTTAAAGAGTGGGAGAGCATATATTATATACCTGAAGGGAGAGAGCCTAGATCCATCAAGTAGCGGTGAAGAAGCTGTTTGCTGTGCGGAGCTTCTAAATCAAGGTTAATAGGAAGTCCATAAGGGAAGATGACCGGATCACTGCCAGAATAAGTGACTGCCTCTCCACCATCGGGATAGCTGACCTTGAGGTATGTATCCGTCCATTCAAAAATAGGACTGAGAAGGATGTGCACCATCTCTGGCCGCAATGCTGGCCGCCTCTGCTCGGAACTGCAGCTTATAGAAGCTGAGCGCCGGGCTGCTGGTATGTTCAGATACTTGCTTAAATCTTTGCCAAACCCCCCTATCACACACTCTGAGCTCTCCTGAATGAATATCTTGCTCGCCACATCGGTTTGCAGAGCCAACATGCCCACCTTGTGAAGCTTCAGCTGATCCCTCCCTGCGGTACTAGCGTCTCCCAAGCACACCATGACCAACTCCACCACTCTTTCTTCTGGTTCCTCCACGCTCCGCAACAGCACTAGCCACACGTTAAATTCTCCCAGCACTACATCCTCCTGCTCGTTGGCGTCGTCAGGGATCACCTCGCTATTTACTGTCAGGTAGATCTGTGTTGAATATCCCGGGATGCCGAGATCTCTCATGTAGATGCCCTTGAAGTTCTTCTGCTGGACTCTGCTCACAACTTGTGATCTGGGGTTTTGACTATCGTCTAAATGTAGGCAGTGTTGCCATTTGCTCATCGTCAGACAACGCAGCTCATCGTCGTCTACGTGGAGACTGCCGTACTGTTTACCTGCATGGCCAGCGGTAACGCGAGCCTCGGCCATCCTGCACCTCAGTTTAATTGACTTCGAACTTTCACAAGGTCGACTTAGCACCTCGGCGTTGCGACGGATCGATCGTATGTCGCTAGTCCAGCTCTGGTCCAGACTGATAGCTGGACGATCTGCACCCATCCAGCCTTGAATATACCGGTCCCGGTTATCTCGGAAATTTGGAGACCACGATATTCCCTCCACGCAATACCCCACTGCATCTGCGATGAGAGTATCTTGATCGCAAAGGTTTGCCGCTCTCACAATCTGGTCATCCAGTGTCTGCCCGGTTCTTAACTGCTCTCGTGCTGCGCCCTCCTGCAAGCCCAGGACTCCCAGTATTGATAAAACACGGTCCTCCGGAGCCGAACAATAGCGCTCCCCGACTCTTGAAAGAATTTGCCCTCCCTAATTCTAGCAATTTGTACATACTACAAAGCATTTGCTCGTAACCCCAGTTCTTTATCCACCTCCTGGTTGTCTCCATCAAGAGGGCGGCTCGTGCTACCAACAGAAAAGCTTCCCTATCCACGAAGTGAAGCATCGTCAAAGGTGCGCCAGGCCTAGACGTACTTCTAAGGAGAACTTTACGGCGGCATTTTGAACAACGAACATCCCCATTGTACCGGCAACATTGCTGCATGTAATATACTCCACGATATGTGAAACCAGCACTCTGCCGGCACATACCGCTTAAGGAGGACGGCCTCCTCTCCAACAGGTCTGGAGAAATACAACAGCTACACAGGCCGACAGAGGGGTCAGAGGGGCTACCTTGTGCTATCAACTGATTCACAGCCGAGAGCACTCTGTGATCAAATCCCTCCACTATGAAAGTTAAACTCGTGGGAAGGATAAACTCTTGTAGCGTCCACACTCTTTCAAACCATCTGGGTATCTCTTTTGGAGAACCTGGACCAAATGGTACACGAAAATATTTAATTAGGGGTATAAAAACTTTTCGACAAATAAGCAAAAGGAAAGGTGTAGATTATATATATCATCTTTTCATTTTTTATTACATTAAAGTGTAGGGGCTAAGAGTGAGGCCTCCTGTAGGCCGTACAGTATAATCAGCTCTAAAAACTTATTGACCTAGCTGCCTAGCAATAAGTGAGGATCTGTTGTGGGTCTTAATTGGCTAAATTCTTGCTAGGAAATCAAAACTAGTTGTAATCAGTAATGAAATCAACATCAGTGAGAACTTTGGAAAAGACCATGTGTGTGGAGTGAAGGGTTTTGTGGTGACCACGCATGTGTATGCATCTATGTGTATGTATATATATGCAAGCATATGTGAGTAAGTGTGTGTGCATGTGTTTTTTGTGTGGTGTGTTTGTATATGTATGTGTGCACGTGTGTATACATATATGTTTGTGTGTATGCATGTGTTCATGTGTCTATGTGCAACTCTCTCATATAGATGCATATCTATGTGTCTCTCTCTCACATACATTTTCTTTATGTCTTTGTCACGTACATAAGCACAACCCTCTCTCACACACACACACGTACACATGTACTCTCTCTTCTCACACCCATCGCGTATACACACTCTCTCTCACACATAAAAACTCTCTCACATGGTAGAAGCGGACCACTTGTTGGCAGGAAGTCATGGATGGGGCATACTTCCAAAGAGTGATGAACTTAGAGAAGTATTCTTCCAGCGTTAAAGTGAGCTGCTTGAGGCTAAAGAACTCATTTATCTTGATAGATTCATGAGATGGGGGGAGATACCACTCCTTCACAATAAGAATATATTATCTACTATTTTATGGGTCAACCTCTGTAATTCATAACTCTCCATCCAATCCATCCTAAATGTTTAAAATTTGTATGTAAGAGAATGAAAGGTCTTGTTCAGGTAGGTAAGAGAGCGCTTGTGACGAGTCGGTAAAAGTGAACATTTACTCTTGTACTACGTGGTGGCGATCGTGGGGGAGTGGGGGAGCCCTCACATGTGCTTGTGCATGCCCCGTACCTTGTGAAGTGTTACAGGCCACATGCATGGATTGTCTCTGGGAGCATCACCTAGATGAAGGAGCGAGTGGCTGGGGGAACTGGGGCAATGAAGCATCGGATGAGATGAAGAGGAAGTGGAAGGCAATATGGGAGTTGGAAATACCTACCAAATCTTAGGTGTTTTTGTGGAGAGTGTGTATGGGAGCTTTGCTCATGGGTTCTAAATTGGTTTGAACTTCACAAGTGGATGCTACCCTAGATGTGGGACAACCTTGGAAGACGGGACGCACACATTTTGGGATTACCCTACTAGTAGAGGAGCCTGGGTTAAGACTGGGAAATGGGTCCAAAGTTGTTTAAGGGTGCAATGTCAATGGTAGATTGGCTGATTGGCAGATGGGAAGCTAATGGTGGACATGCTGATGTGATTTTTAATATCATCAGATGTTGTTGTTTATGGGAAATCTGGAATTCCAGAAACTCCATTGTGTTTCAGAAAGCTTGTGATACACGAATTGATGTTAGTGGATTGATGCATAAATGTATATGTATGTGCTAGTCTATATGTTTGGTTAGTAAACTGGGCAAGGCTGAGTTATTTGAGTTGATTCAGTCCCTGCAATCTACTGTCATCTAATCCTTCTCCTTTTGGGGTCAATTGCAAACATACTCGGTTGAGCCTAATGATCTGGTCTAATGACTTACAAGGTCTGAAAAAGTAGAGGGTGAATTCTAAGCTTGTCAGATATGGACCCAGAACAAAGAGATGGTACAAGAAGGTCAAGCAAGCAAGTTACCAAAACGATAGAGAATCCCGTCGATGAATTTGGACGCACACAATTCTATGCCACCATAAACCGGGTCATGAAGTAACATTCAAAAATATAAAGATGCATTTGGATAAGTTTAAGCTTTCTCACAAACCGCTTTGTGTAGTCCAGCAATATACAAGCCTCCATTAATGACCATGATAGATGGAATCTGTTATGTAATTTCTTAAACAATGGGGAATAGAGATGTGGGATGCAAAGATAAGTAGGTAACATTCACTGGGCTTTATTTTGATGTAATGAACTTTCTGTTGTTTCATATATATATATATATATAATTATTGGTCCCAAAGAAAAAAAAACTTTCTCACAAACCATTGTTCTTATTTCCTCGTTGGACATGCTAGGGTGGAAGGACTACCAAACCGTTTAGAGGTCTTTCAACACTTTAATTTTCTAGACATCTAGAATAGCTCATAGACTAATTGATATACTTGCTCAAGTATATCTATAGAAGTATGGAAACCGAGCCCTGTAGTATCCACACCTAGGGAAAAAACATATCCACACCTAGGGAAAAAACATATCCTTGTGATAAGTTGAATCGTGTGCTCTTATTATACAATCGCGGATACTCCTATCACTATAACATAATGGAGCTATAGGCACACCAATAGCAAGGTAACTTAGTGTCATTTTCGTAGACTTTGAAAATCACTGCCCGACTCTACTAGCACAATCACTTTGCCGGGTGGGGGGGGAGGAGGTCACTTACAAATATGTAAGTCTATTACGTGCAATCATTAGGAGGGGTTTTGTAAAACAAGATTTTGAGAAAAAATTTATAAACAAACTACTTACATAAGAGGATTTTAAATGGAACTTTGAAAGAAAAAAAACCTTTAAGTTTATAAAGAAAAAGGGGTCATTTTACTGAGTTAAAATTCACAAAAAAATGGTATTTTTTATTACCCTTTCAACACACATTATATGTGGAGAGACGGAAGACTCTCTCACTTGTAGCATGAGTAGTATGATCCGTGTGTAGCTCAATCCAATGGGATTTGCATCCCTTTCGGAGCTAGGGATTTAACCCGTACCGATACACAAAAGCTTATCCACGAATGGAGAAAATGCTATGAACACCACTACCTTGACATAGACTTTACACACACAGGCTCAATCTTGCCATAACTCATTCACTCATCATCCCACTCATTCATGCATCCAATACAAGAAGAAAGCTAAGCTAATGCATACACAAGCTCAAAGCATACTTCATTCTCAAGCTCTTACTTCCCTAGCATGCACACAAACCTTGAAGCTTAATGGAACTTGAAATAACATGCATTCTCAATCACTACTCAAGCAATGCCTTACCCATGGATAAGCTACAAGCTATGGAGAAGCTTAAGCTTGAATCCACTACCACACAAAGCCTAATAGAGAATCCACAAGCATCAACAAAGAAGCATGCACACTAGAGAATAGAAATGAGAAAAGAGATAAACATCATCTCATTGCATTGAATTAGAAGAGCATTGCTCATACAATAGTGTAGATGGGGAGAGAGAAGAGCTTGCACCTCTATGAACAAGAGGGAGAGCTAGTCTCAAGAGAGCTCAAACATGAGTGTAGCCCAAAGTGCCCATAAGCTCTCAAATGAGGCACTTTTTATACTAAAACTCCTAAAACTCCCAAAACTTCCCATGTGGGATTATTCCCAAGCCCACTCCCACACTCACCTACAACTTGGAACTTTTTACAAGAGCCCTAAATAAGAATGTCAAGTCTCTTGTTTTCCTGCTTGCATCTTTGTGTTGCATCCTTGCATTGATCACCACTCGTCACTTCAGCTTCGCCTTCTTTCCTGATCACGAGTCACCTTCTCTACGTGGTTTCGCCGGCCAACTCAGCTTCGCCGCCTCAACCTTCTTTCGCCTTCTTGCCTTCTTTTTTTCACCGCTGGCAGTCGCCTTTGCAGCCCTTCAGCAGCCAGTTAACTTCACCTTCGCATTCTCGCTCTCTCTTCTCCTACAGCCAGCCGCCACTGCCCTGCACAGCTGCACCTTCGCCTCCTTGCTTATCGGCTTCGGCCTCTCCACACCACCACCGGCCCAGTAGCTGAAGCTACTCAACGAACCCCACCCGCCTGGCTCTTCGCCTTCTTCTTGTGTATAGCTAATGCTCAGCCAGCCCTTTGCCTTTGCTACAGTCACCTGACCCCGCCAGCAGCAGCTGAAGCGCCAGCTGCTGCCTTAGCCTTCTTGCGGCCCTTCTCACAGCTGCCGGTCGCCTCCACGCGGCCCTTCAGCGGCCAGGTGGCTTTTTTTTTTTTTTTACAACCGCCGGCTTCTTCACGAGTCACGCCTCCTCTTCTTTGCTTCTTTTGTCTCCCCAGCTGCAGCTGCCTCAGCTGCTGCAGCCGCAGCCTTCTGACATCTGCGGGTGAGGCCTCACCTTGTCTTTAGGCCTCTTCACCACCTCGCAGCCCTTCAGCGCTTCTTTTTTTCGGCCACCTTCACCACCTCCGGCCAACCTTCACACCGGCCTCTCCTTCACGCCTCCACTGCTGCGGGTAGTGCATTATGCATTATATAATATTGCATTAAGCACAAGTTTAATGCATAATAAATAAGCTCACACATAATGCATTGAGCTTAATGTATGAACAAAACATGAACACAACGATGAAAACAACCATGGAAAGCATATATATGAATGAGAAAACATTAGCGGGAGTAGATCTCAACCGCACAAGTACTAATCTACTTTTTCTCTTCTAATCACTAGCTCCGAGATTCCACACTCATGCTAATTCTAAACCTAAAAACAAAAAGAAATAGTGGTAGTAATGCAAGCTTCTCAACCGGTTTTGAGTCTTCTCCCCGGCAGCGGCGCCAATGGAGAAACAGAAGACTCTCTCACTTGTAGCATGAGTAGTATGATCCGTGTGTAGCTCAATCCAATGGGATTTGCATCCCTTTCGGAGCTAGGGATTCAACCCGTACCGGTGCACAAAAGCTTATCCACGAATGGAGAAAATGCTATGAACACCACTACCTTGACATAGACTTTACACACACAAGCTCAATCTTGCCATAACTCATTCACTCATCATCCCACTCATTCATGCATCCAATACAAGAAGAAAGCTAAGGTAATGCATACACAAGCTCAAAGCATACTTCATTCTCAAGCTCTTACTTCCCTAGCATGCACACAAACCTTGAAGCTTAATGGAACTTGAAATAACATGCATTCTCAATCACTACTCAAGCAATGCCTTGCCCATGGATAAGCTACAAGCTATGGAGAAGCTTAAGCTTGAATCCACTACCACACAAAGCCTAATAGAGAATCCACAAGCATCAACAAAGAAGCATGCACACTAGAGAATAGAAATGAGAAAAGAGATAAACATCACCTCATTGCATTGAATTAGAAGAGCATTGCTCATACAATAGTGTAGATGGGGAGAGAGAAGAGCTTGCACCTCTATGAACAAGAGGGAGAGCTAGTCTCAAGAGAGCGCAAACATGAGTGTAGCCCAAAGTGCCCATAAGCTCTCAAATGAGCCACTTTTTATACTAAAACTCCTAAAACTCCCAAAACTTCCTATGTGGGATTATTCTCAAGCCCACTCCCACAGTCACTTACAACTTGGAACTTTTTACAAGAGCCCTAAATAAGAATGTCAAGTCTCTTGTTTTCCCGCTTGCATCTTTGTGTTGCATCCTTGCATTGATCACAACTCGTCACGCAACAATATGTAAGTCTTCCTAAAGTACACCCCTCGAGCCCAGTTATATAGGTCTTCCTAAAAGTACACCCCCCGAGCCTAGTCTCATTCACTCAACTACTACGGAAACTCGGCTATAGGCGAGCCAATAGTTGGGTTGGGCCGGAAGCCATTGTAGGCTCAGGGGGTTCACCTAAATATATGTACGCATAGCACGTGAGTTCATCAGGAGACGTATATTATTACAAAAAAGTTATAGAATTACATTTACAAGAGGGGTTTTTAAAACCAACCTTCAAAAAAACCGTTAGTTTATGAAGAAAAAGGGGTCATTTTATTCATAAAAGTATGTAAGTGTAAGGGGTTTTTAAAATACCCCTTGAACTCACGTGATACATAAATGCTTTTAGAGGTGAACCCCCCCAAGTGGTAGGCTTGTAACAAAAAAAAATGGGACTCTCCTGGCTTGCACTCGAGAAACTACAGTGTATACAAGGGGAGCCCCTGTTTTTTTGTTGTGCATGTGCAAGTATGCAATTAAAGGCTCAAAGACAACAACTTTACACGAGATTGAGAGCAAAGCATGGAGAAATTAAAGATAACTATTTAGCACAAAATTGAGGCCAAAAGATAGATTGTAATACTTAATTGTTGGCAAAGTACACCTCGGATTATAGCAAAAAAGAGTAATGCCTTATCATAGGCAAAGAAAAAAGATAAGAACATAATAAGGTGCATAAGCACTACGCCTAGGGAGTGGGGGTTGCATTAAGATCCTCATCATGAACAAACCATTCCTTATCATCATCGTTGCCTTCCTCAATGGCATCATAAAGTACTCATCCTCTCCACAACTACTAATAACTTCATTGAGTTACTCTTCAGTGTGATGAATCCACCCTCCTCAAGCAACAATTACTAGGTCTTATTGTGTCTGGATAGTAGCATCAATAACTCACTTCCTGGCCTGTAAGACATTAACCAACAATTATTCCCTATCCAAAAAAAATAATAGATTAAACATAAACTACATGAGAAATAATCAAAACTATTATCAATTGAAGGATTCAAGGACTTATAATGTGGTCCTTCCAATGATCCTTCCTACCCAACCCCTAAATGTGTCAAGCTAAACTTCTCCATTTTGTGAGTGGTAAGCGGACTTCTGTTATTTCCACTCCTTTTTCTCCCTTGCATCTTAGATGCACATTCTCCAGTTCTTGCTTTTACACTCATAAGGTGGTCGGGGAATATATTTCTTTGCATTTACAATGTCCTTTACCCTCTACTGAATCCATGATCTCTTATTTGGAGGACATTTATCATCTTTGTTTGATGCCAATCCTTAGAGAACACCACTATAGTTGAGCATGTATTAGGTTGAACCAAGTCTCTAACAGAGATGTCACATAGAGATCCTAGCGCAACCACATACTAGATAATTCTCTAGTCCTTAGAACAAACCAAGCCCACTCACACTATACTACTCTTCTCTCTGCAACCTTTAAAATCTGCACAACCTTTAACCTACAGGTAACCTCTTTCACAAACCCATCTCGCCACCTATCCCAAAAATAACAAAAAGAAATCATATTAGGAAAAATATGGACTCTCCATTCTTCCCCTTAAGGAGTGAATAAAAAAAAATTGGCCTTACCAATGAGAGAGCTGGGATTCTAGATCCATGGAACATGGATCTTTTTGTCATATCTTTGCCCAAATCTCTTAGCCCAAATCTCTTAAGACAATAAAATAATAGAGCCCATATCTTTAAAAAATAGAGAAATGTTAGATTTTATGTCAGATTCCATATATTTCATGTCAGATGCACCTTGTGGTCAGCACATGGAAGTTTGGAAATCGAATTTCATTTTTTTCTTTTTTTTATGTTTTTTTTTACTTTCCCTCCTTTTGCATTTCACTACCTTTTCATTTCCCCTCTTTTTTTAGCGAAATTCAATTTTGCCATATCTTCTGCAACTCTAGTTCTTTCTTCACAAAATTTTACAGGTATGTTGTTCTCCACCATAGCTCTCTCCTCATAAAATTTCATCTCATTTGGACAAAACCTCTATGAGTTATGTACGTTTTCTCACATGAACTTTCTCTTCTTTTGCCACAAATAGCTATCTTGATCTGAAGTGGCATCAAATTCTTATGATGAGTAATGATCATATGTTTAGGGTTTGTCTATGTTTTGTCTTGATGTAAGATAGGTTTGTTTATGTTTTATCTTGATACATTGTTGTTTATTTTCATAGGAGCAAGGTTGTGAGCAACAAGATTATGCAAATCAAAGGAGTAAGTTACTGTTTATTTTGTGTTGTTTTAATCTTTATTTGTTGCTTATAATCTTCTCTACATCAGAGATAACTATCTTGATTTTAAGTGGCATAAAATACTTGTGAGTAATGATCATAGGTTTAGGGTTTTTTTATGTTTTCTCTTAATGTGTTTATGTTCATTTTCATAGGTTGTAAGTAACAAGATTGTGTGAATCAAAGCAATAGGTAACATGTTGTTTATTTCTTGTTGTTATAATGTTTATTTATGGCTTACAATCTTAACATAGATATTTATTAATCATGTAGTCTAACTTTGTTAATTTGGTGCTTTGTTTTTTATTGTAATGTATTCAAGGAGGAGGAATATCAGTAATATTCACACAGTGGAGGTGTTTAATAGGAGAGATGATGAAGGTAATTGGATCCCTGATCAATACACTAAGTTAAATTGGATTTCACAACAATACAAAGTACCTACAGACGCGCACACATATGCGTTTACTCAACTAAAAAAAAACTTACGGGCATGTCTATTAGCGCGTCTACAGATCCGTGTCTAAAGGTGTGTTTAAAAGATAGCAAACAGACACGCCTATAGATGCGTATATAGACGCACAAATAGACACTCGGCTAAAAATTTTAAAAAACAGATAGATGCATGCATAGACGCGTTTATAGATGCAATTATAGACGCATTTGTAGACGTGCAAATAGACGTTTCTCGAACAGATAGACGCGTATATAGACGCATTTATAGACGCATTTATAGACGCATTTATAGACGCGTATATAGACGCATTTATAGACGCACTACATAATATTTTTTTAATTTTGTGTGCTTGAACAGAATGCTGTGTATGTTGTGTATGCTATGTAGTTACAAGAATCCCATTTCCACATTGTGTAATTCAATTCTTACAGCCAACCACATTTTAATTAGCACTCTTGCAAGCACGTCTATAGCCGACATTAATTACAATTCCAAATAAAACATTACAACTCCAAAACGTTTAGTTACAAGGCATTAATTGATAGCTCAAAAAGTGCTTGTATGTACATATAGCATGAAGCTAAGCCACGTCCTGTGGCTTCAAGTGCCAAAAATAAGAGGAGTGTATATACAAGAGGCACGAAGCCAAGCCAGTGGCTAAGTACAAAAAAGAGTAGCTAGTACTACTACGATTAATCTAAGTTCTCCACGTCCTCGCTCCCTTCTGCGCTCCCTTCTCTGCCTCCTTCTTCCTCATCTTCTTGTGCAGGGTGCTATAGGCAAGGGACAACATATATCAATGTATGAAAAATCAAATCTTTATTTATAACATTGACATTATTTAATTACTTTCAAATACCTCGAGGGACTCTCCAGTAGCTCGGATATACTGCTCCTCAGTAATCAACCCGTCATTATAGAAGTGCCTCCATGTATCTCCTCTGCGATGGTGGCAGTGGGGTAGGCTGTCTCGATAGGAGTAGGGTACATGCCCACGATATCAAGCTGCAAGATGACAATTTGCGGAGGGGTTAGTACAAAGAAACAACCTCCTAATAAACTACATAAACAATATAATTTGAGATCGATACTTATAAACTGGGCCTCCCATGATTCAACACTCCCTGCTCCAAAGTGCACGCTTCCATATTGCTCCATTTGGATCCTTCATGCCTCCATGTGCTTTACACTTGGTACCATGTGCTTTACACTTGGTACCTCCTTCGCTGACTTCATTGCTTTCTTCCACTCACGCTTGTGAGCGGTGTGGGGCGGGCCCCTTGGTGGTTGACCTCCCTGGAGCCTGGCAAGCTTCGCTAGTGCATGCCTCTTAAGCGAAGATCTTTTATTGCTAATTATCGAAAAAATCTTTGACTTGGCCCATTTATCTGTGAACTGAACATTGGGAGGTTAGAATACCTAGAGCGAACAGCAATGAGGGTCTCATCAGCCAACCTCTTTGGATGATCTTTGTATAGTGAATAAAGCAATCTATGTAATTGTTAGCAATTACAGAGCGCATGAAGGCCATGATGTCCTCCCCCCGTGCATCCATCAAGATGCCTGAGTGATGTCATAGTAGATCGTACCATCACCCGGAGGCACGTTTAAATCATCTAAATCATTCTCGTCCCCACCACCACCCCTCCCAAAGCACTGTGCCATGCATCCCCCACCGCTCTCCCTGCTACTACTCCTGCTATTATGTCATGTCGAGCTAGTACGCTGGCCACTCGTAGTAGCTGGAGAAGCGACTCTCGACTACACGGGAACACGTGGACCACTCGTAGAAGCTGGAGAACCAATTCTCGACTGCACGGGAGTATGCCGACAGCTCTGCGAGGTAGAAGAGCCTCTTGATGGCATGGGGGAAGGGACATAGGATGGCATGGGGGAAGGGGCTCGGCTATGTAGCCGGTTGGGCTGTGTTGACTCCGCTAGGGTCATCTCAGCTGGTGTGGGGTTGGGGTGGTTTGGAGTCTGTAGTGCCGACTCCTGGGGGGTGTTTAGAGTACCCATCATGTAGCCGTATAAATCCCCAAGACTGGGAAGGTGCCCTAAAAGGTTATATAACTCCTGAAAATGGTCTCCCGAACATCAGGTGAGCCTGAAGAACTTCCTTGGCCACATGATGAACTGGAAAAAAGAAAAAAAGAAGACTACTGATGAACTGAGAAGATGAACTGAGAAGAGAAAAAGAGAGAAAAAGAGAGAAGGAAAGAGAGTAGAAAAGAGAGGAAAAGCGGGGATAAAAGAGAGGAGAAAGGAGAGGAAAAGAGAGGAGAAAAAGAGGGGATAAAAGAGAGAAAAAGAGAGGAGAATAGAAGAAAAGAGAGGAGAAAAAAAGAGAAAAAGAGAGGAGATAAGAGAGACGAAAAAAGAAGGAAAGAGAGGATAAAAGAGAGAAGGAAAAAGAGAGAAAAAGTGGGGATAAAAGAGAGGAGAAAGGAGAGGAAAAGAGAGGAGAAGAAAAGACAGAAAACGAGAGGAGAAAAAAAGACAAAAAGAGAGGATAACAAACAGCGTCTATCTTCGCGTATAACAGCGCATCTATAGACTCGGCTATTTGTTTCCAACACATAGTAGACATGTCTATAGACGCGCTCTTAGATGCGCTTTTAGACGTACTTCGACAGACAGACGGACTATTCTAAAAACCACCAAAAGGACATGCGCCTGACACAAAAGCACAACAGTTGTACCAAAAATATTTGTTTCTTGGATATGACAAAGGACGAATCCAAAGAGAGCAACTTTCAAAGAAGATCAACCCTAAAGAGACTTACCTTGGATAGAGGTATGGAAGCTTCTTGTCCTTCTTCAAAGCTGCTTCTCTTTCTTCTCTTCCTTGTTCACCCTCTTCTCTTGTGTGCTTGGAGATGATTGTGTAAGCCTGGAGATAAGTGTGGGTGCTTGGAGATAAGTGTGGGTGCTTGAAGATAAGTGTGGATGCTAGGCTGTGGATCTATTAATAGCAAAGAAGGCCCGTTAAAAGTATGTGAAGAAAAGCAAGCACGCTAAAAGTAGGTTTGAAAATCGCATCTATAAAAGCGCGTCTAATATCGTGTCTAAAACCGCGTCTATTCTGTGTAGTGCATGTCTATATACGCGTCTAAATGCGCATTTAATTGCACGTTTATAACACGGTTTAGACGCGCCTATAGACGTGCACCACATAGAACAAACGCGGTTTTAGACACGGTATTAGACGCGCCACAGAGTTTTTAGATTAAATATTTGATACAAGAGCCATTTTTTTGGGTTGTTTATTTGTAGGATGTCTTCATCTTCAACAAGTAGCTCCAGTGAGGATGAATCCCTCCGTATCCACCATCGCGAAATGTGGTTGGAGCAAAAAATCAAATGTATGTGTGATCAATGTCGAGGAAACATGTATCGTACACGCAGGATTACACTCAATCACATCTCAAAGTATGGAGAATGGGATGCGACTATAAACATGGTAAGTGTTAAAGAGTTAAGGTTGATTGAGATACCTATGGGTGTTCATATGTTTGAGTTATGATCCCGTTTTAATTTGATACAAGATGTAGTGCCACACCTGCATATGTTGCCCTATGCTCTGAGGAGGCAAAGCGTCGGCGATATGAGGTGGGATCTTCAAGAGGGACAGTTTTACGGATGCATGGAGTGATGGTGATAGTATCCCTCCACCATTACCTCATGAAGTCATGGAGGAGGAGGTGTTTGATGATATGGTGCGGGATTTATATGTCCATCAATCCAAAGGGGGATGATAGCATGAAGCAGGACGATCTTTTTACCGTAGCATCGACTCCACTATTTGAGGGGTGCACATTCTCTGTTCTACGTGCCTCCCTTGAGTTACTAAACTTGCAAACCATCTATGGATGGAGCAATGCAAGTTTGAATGCATTACTCAATTAAGCTTTAAAGTCTATTTTGCAAACATGGCGAATTATGCTAGTGGGTCAATTACTCGAATGCTTTTCCTCATTTATGGTCTTCACGTGCAGGCTATTGTGTAAAATGATTCCAAGGGAGAATAAATTATCGACCTCAAGAGATATGGCAAGGCAACATGTGACCTCTCCATCCATGCATGCGTCAACGATTGTGTTTTGTTTCGTGGACTACATAAGGATGCAAGAGAGTGTCCTACTTGTGGAGAGGCAAGATATAGAGCAGATCTCAAAACTTTGGACGTGCCTCATAAGGTTCTGCGACATTTTCCCAGAATCCCTCACATCCAACATATGTTCAAGTGCAAATCCATTGTAGAGCTCATGTCATGGCATTCCTCCCATCGATCAACCGATGGCAAGTGGAGAACTCCCGCAGACACTCTTGCGTGGAAGCATATTGAAGACACATGGCCAAGCTTCAAGGAAGAACCTAGGAGCTTGAGACTTGGATTGGGTATGGACGGTGTGAACCCATTTGGTCTCAAAAGCACCTCTTACAGTGTATGGCCAGTGATATTGGTGAATTATAATCTTCCACCCTCTATGGTGATTAAGAAAGAACATGTTATGTTATCCCTTCTAATTCCAGGGACACATAAAGTAAAAAATCTTGATGTTTATTTGGAGCCTTTGATTGACAAGCTAGAGATACTTTGGAGAGGTATCGAGGTGCATGATGTGAGCAAGCCTCCAACTGCAAAGCAATCTTGATGTGGACGATGCATGACTTCCCAGGCTATGGCGAGTGTTCAGGTAAGCATTGCACTTCTAGTTATGAGTAGGCAAAGGATGTGGCACCCTAAACCCACCTTCAACTCTTAATTGCATCTATTGTTCAGGTCTCACTACATCAGGTTACCATGCATGTCCTGTTTGTGGTCGTTTGCTTGTTGCCTCGTCACAGGCAGACTCATTGAATAAGGTCATCTATGAGAATCACCATCGATTTCTCCCACTTGATCATCCTAGATATGTTGCCCCTTCGAATGAAGTCCTCCCACAATCACTCACTGCGGGAAATTGGATGAGAATTTGGGACGGTTCCACAACTCCTCCACCACTTGGCATGAGCCGATAAGGGTTTGTAACTATTGTGTGCTATATTGGCTGGAAATAAAGATTGCCCGCTAACACCAGCTTTTGTTTAGATACTCCATCTTTTATCGTTTACCATATTGGTCCCACCTCAAGATCAATCTACTTGATCCCATGCATATCTTCAAGAATGTGGCATCTACCATTTGGGAACATTTGAATGGGACACGAGATTCCGTAGGCATAAGAAAGGATCTATGTACCACAGGGAGGATGCGTGAAGCTTGGCCACAAGAGAGACCAAATGGGCGTGTTTTTTTACCTCATGCACCGTGGAGGTTATCAAAGCTAGAGATGGTGGCGGTGAAGCATGCTATTACTACAATTCGTACTCCCACTGAATGCATGAGGTGTTTGAAGGGGGCCTTTACAAAGAGTAAGAAAAGAGGTGTAGAGCAATTATATGGCTTGAAATCTCATGATTGGCACAAGATGATCCAAGTAAGTATTTTATGTGCATAATATCTTTTTCCTTTCAAATTTGTGAGTGAATTAGAAGCAACTAATCAACCATTCCTCGTGTGTTCAGTTCATACTACCTACTAGCATTTCTCGTAGTGCATCGAAGGACGTGAAAGATTGTCTTTACAAGATAGGCGAGCTTGTGAGTTACTTTACATGATACAAAATGTGATGCATATCAATGCTCCATACAAGGTGTTCATATTGCTAATATGGTGTACTTTTTCATTTCTAGGTATGTGAGCTCAAAGAAAACAGATCCCACCACGCTTGAGAATGCTCAAGTTATGTCAGTGGAGGTGGTTTGTTTAGTGGAGGAGACATTTCCACGTATAAAATGTAAATGTATCACCACTTATAAGCACTTATAAGTAATAGTTTAGTCAACTTTAAAAATAACACAACTATTCACACACAAGTATGCATATACTCTCACACATAAAATCATTTAATAATATGGTTATAGTTAGTGAGATTATGGGTGATATATCACATTGGTTTACAAGCTCTATGTGACAGCCATTTTGGTTTAGTAGAGTAATACTTGCATCAACAAAAAATTACAGAGTTTCAACTTGCATTTGCTCATTTGAAACACTTGACTCTCGGGTTTTCCACTTGCTTCCCTCTCTTTCTTAAGTTCTCAACCATTCAACATGTTTCTCTCTACCTGATAAATTCTCAAATCGTGCCTTTCTAACCTCACATTTGACTCTGTGTATTGCATGTGATCCATTGGACATAGGTTTCTTCTCCTCTAACCTTATTACTATCTTTCTATACCACCATATAAAATTAGTTGTTTCATTGGATTGATGTCATAGATTCCACCTTCATTGGATTGATGTCATAGATTCCACCTCCATGAGAAGTTGCCTTTTGAAAAGCACATCGTGCTTGCCAATGAGATCACTCCATGCCCTATGTAGACCATATCGCAAAAATTCCTTCATTTCAAAGTAAGGACCATAAGCATGCAATATATGCTACATCAATAAACAATGTAATCATAGTTAGTCTCTAAAATCATATAAATTAAATGTAATGTCACACTTATTGTAATGTCACACTTACCATGTAATGTGTTATACTATTTGAAGTCAAGGCTTCAACAACTGCTGATGCATAGAATATACCAATCACCTCCTTAAACTCCTTGGAATCATTTGGTCCAAATGTCATCTTCTCAGCACTCTGCAAAAGTACTGCCAATTTGTTAAGAGAAATCCACAAATTTGCTTTTGCTACTCTAATCTTTCCTCCATTTCTTTGATCAAGGATGGCCATATGTAACTTTTTCCATGCTTCATATTTCTCTGGTTTTTGTACTAGTAGTTCTCCATTTTCATTTCGTGGTGCAGAGAGGAATTTCCTTGCTTTCGAGCCGCCAAAGTAAGGCTTGCTCAGAAAATGGTCCAATAGAATACTTATTGGTGATCCTGGTCTAAGAACGTAAGAAGGCAACAAACTAGAATGTGCAGCTTCGAAGATACGAGGAAGCTGTGCAGTTGTGTGAGCAAAGCTTTCCTGTGTTGTAGAGCAGAACCATGGCATTGCGGTATATGAGCAGCAGTATCAAGATAATTATCCCAGCTTGCCATTTCAAAGTAGTGAGAATCTCCATCTCTTTGCAAACCATGGTTTTAGGAATGTCAAAATTCAATTACAATACTTAGCGGAATTACATAAGTGTATGTTTCTAAAAAACTCATATACAAGATAAAGTGTAATAAAAACCTTATATATAGATATACATACATGCATTGGGCAAAGCCTATTTTATGGGCATTTATCTAATATATATGTATGTATGTATGTATGTATGTATATACATACATACATACATACATATATATATATATATACATATATATATGTATGTATGTATGTATGTATGTATGTATATATATATACATATATATATACATACATAATACATATATATATATATATATATATATATATATATATATATATTATGTATGTATTGGTATTAGAGCCTTGTTGTCGTTAATATGGCCGTACATTCAAGGCTCACCCCCGTACTAGCTCTTCACGCAGGTTTTATCTGAGTTTTTTAGTTGGTACTACTCTTTTTGCTACTGTTCAGTCATTTAGCTTTCTTTTTACATTGGACTTCTGCGTCTGTCAACTTTGACCTATCAACTTCTCAGCATTCCTCTTGAGCATTTGACTTTTGCATCGATTGATTTTTTCTTGGTCAGCTCATTTAGCTATGTAAGTTAATTTTGCCTTATATATAGTAGGTTTACATTCTGTTTTTCCTTGACTTATAGGCAACTCGGTAGGGACCTCATGGGCCTCTCCTCCGACCCTCATGCCATTATTATACATGCAAAAATACACGCACTGTTACACGCGGCGACGACGACCTGTCTATACCTAAAATAACCCGTCGCCTTCTCCAAATAAACATTTTCAAACTAAGATTTCCTCTCCTTCATCCTCGCTGCCTCTTCCAACAGAGCACTAAACCTAAGTGCAAGGAGCACACAAGGAGCAGACAAGGAGCAGACAAGGAGCAAACACGGCTGAAGGAAACCAGCCAAAAAGAAGACTCACTTTTTCAGAGGTGAGTCAGTTTGTCCTTTGTCCTGTCTCTTTCCTTCCATTTGTTTATGGTATTGTCTCTTTTCTTTATGCGATTGTCTACGTCCTTCTCCTTCTCTGGTAGTACTTTTTTGAACGATTGTGAAAGTGGGTTTTTTTATAAGGACGATTTGTCGGAGGTCGGTCGCTTTCAAAAAAAATTTTACGCAAAGTGTGTAGGAACGCGTGTATCCTGTTTGCACAGACGTTCACGCGCATATACATGCATTTTTGGACGGGTATATACACGGGACTGTCTTTCACCCATGCTTGCGATCTAGGTTCTTCAGAGAGATGATCCCATCTGCATATGGCTTGCCTTCACAAAATCATATGTGCTAGCTTGCATTTGTACTTTGATGCAATCATGTATATACTTTTATTTTTGCAGATTCTTCATGGATCCAGGTTCTTCATCCGATCCATTTACGTACGGCACTTGGATGATGAAGATGCTAAATCATTTTGGGCGCCATCTTGGTCCAGTTGAGCTTACAGAGTACATGTATGCCCATCCCCCTCCTGGATTGCCTGGTATCTATACCTCGCCCCCGAGTATCCATGTCACTCCACTGCCGTCTATGCCTGCGAGTCCGACGAGACAGCATGCAGCTTCTCCTCTTCCACGCCCACCGAGGAGACATACCCCGTCCCAGACACACTCACGCACACCCTCCCAGGCACCGTCATGTCAGGGCTCACAGCCACCATCACGTACTCCCTCACACAGCAGCCACAGTCACGTAGACAATCCCCCAGTTGCGTGACTCCACCCGCAGTACAGAGGAGAGCAAACGCCGCAGTAGGAAGAGTGGGAGTGGAGGATGCGGCGGGTGCTTTGGTGGGGGAGGTATAGGGCACGTGGTGAGAGAGGAGATAGAGGGAGAAGAGTTAGAGGAGACAGTGAGGATGAGGAGGAGGTGAGAGAGGTGGAGGGAGTGATCTGCTATGATGTGACGGATAGGAGCGGGGTAGTGATGGATGCGAGGGGGAAAGAGGTAATGGATTACATGCATGGGGTAGTATCAAACTTATATAGAAATTATTTTATTAGATTTAAAGATCAAAATAGCCGATTAGTTGGGGAGGTGATAGATTCTGTACACAATCGGTACCCCAATCCCCCACATGCAACATTCTTGGATGTATGGGGAAGGACACAAATAAGGAAGATATTAAGTAATAAAAGATCTCACCTTAAGAAACTCACGTACGATGATGGGCTAAATGTAGCTGCGGGTGGCTATCCTGCCAAGAAACCTGCCACCACTGCGCACAAACGCGAGTGGAAGGAGGCAAAGAAACGAGCAGAGGGTGGCGTGAAGAGCAGGTAGCATGTGGAGGCACGACGGATCCAGATGGAGACCATTGGATCTTCGCATTTCGGATCTGGCGGCGTCGAATCATGGGAATGTTCAAGGACTCGTCCTAAATATCACAAACAAATCTAGAAAGGACAACTTATCTTCCCACCCATTGTCAAGGACTCATTAATGCACTCTTACCCACTCTTGCAAAGTCTTATCAAAATCTAGATGAATATTTAAAAAGAAACCCATTAATGAAGTATTTAATATTCTTACTTTCCTATTTAGGAATTTTCCACATCTACTTATATATATACCTCCTCAATTACTTTATTAGGGTGTATTGTTTGGAATTTTTCTTTTTAGGACACACTTGACTTTTCCTAATTCTTGATTCTTAAATGCAAGCTTATCCATGAAGTCCCCCATAGGGAAGTGGTCTCCGCTCCGCAAAAGTTGACTCCATGCAAATGAAAGGTACGTCACTCTCTCTTTGGCTCTACGACAGCAAATTCCTTGTAAGAATTTTTTCTCCTAAAAATGCGGTGGATAGTTTGCAAACACAAATTTTGGCTCCTAAGAATGTCATAGTTTGCATTTTTAATCTCTATGAGTTTCGAGCTACTTTGAAACAGCAAGGTCTTGCTGTGTAGCTTGCACAGACCTGTGAAAAACTTACAAGCCTACAAAAGTTATCAACATAGGGCTGATTTGGGAGGCAACTTTCTTTCATGCTTATGTGAAAGAAAAATGTCTACCCAAAATCCCTAGTCGCAGCCCCTACCATCCCCAAATCACTGGTCACAACCCTTGACGTCCCCAAATCGCTGGTCGCACCCCTGGTGTCTCCAAAGTCTCCCTCACATGCCGACTTTAGGTCAGCATCTTTCTTTTATGCTCAGTGTGAAAGAAAGATGCCGACCTTTATTTCTCCTCAGAGCGGGAAAGAAACATGCCGCGGCCTGTGAGGAGAAACAAAGGTTGGCATCTTTCTTTCACGCGAGAGTGAAAGAAAGATGCCAACCTCTAGTCGATCTGTGAGGAGAAATATGGGTCAACAATATGGACTTTTTGGCCATAAAATCTAGAAGAAATCCCACCGGAAAAAGATCATGAATTTCTAGCTATTGCATACACAATAAAAAAACCCACCAAAAAATAGGATTTAAAAAAGTGTGCTTCTAGCTATTGCATGCATAGTAAAAGAGACAATTTTTAAGTTCAAGACTTACATTTTGATGAACACAATGTAGATGATTGAAATCCCCTTGCACTTTGTGAGATCCATTGTTTTGAAAAATGAAGGGAGATATCTAGATGATCCATTATTCAATAGGATTGAATTCGGTGCGTGCCACTTGGTGGCCATCTAACTTCATTCATCTGTTTATTAAATTTGTGCATTCAGGGATGTTCTTTTTCCAAAAACTAAAAGTATTTTCTTTGGCGGTTGGTGACAGCTTCTTGCTGGCCTCCTTGACGTGTTAGTGAGAGGGAATATTTTGCTATGTTTATTTTATCCATTTATGAATGAATGCACAATGATATTATCTTGAACACGAAACCATTGTGGAAGTATACTATTTATAAAAAATGAGCCTTGAATTTAGAAGCAATATTGACAAAAAAATCCTCTAGATATCCACTCCACAATTTCTACTCCTAGTCTTCAAGTGTGTGAAATGGAGGGAGAATCTTAGCTTCTTCCAGGACCGAAAAAATGTAAAACTGTTGTGTAGGTCAAAAATCGTGGAACCACAAGTGAGGAGAGACCCATAACATCAACTCTAGGTTGGAGGGGTCTTTTTGAGGAGCCTGGAAATTTGATTTTAGAAAGAGATGAACAAGGAGACTACTTGTGTTGCAGACCATGGGATGGGACCTCTGGACAAACCTGTGAGATCCCACTACCCCCTCCGTGCACCGGCGGATTCTCGATTGGTGGCAGGCAAAAGCAGCTCCCTCTTGCACAGCGTAGGGTTTCCCACTCGGGGCCTCGCCCTCGAATGTCCGGGCACGAGACTAAGCTGGTGGTCATTCCGAAAACCAAAACCTGGAAAATTTTCCATGCCCGAAAAACGGGGATGATTCCACTGTTAGTGCCTGAGTTGTCAGTAAGTACCTTTTACTTACTCTTTGGTAGCAATTAAGGTTAAAGCTTTGAACATTAAAGGCATGTTTACACAAGTGCCTTGGTAGTTATATGTACCCGAATGATCTTTTGGCGCGAGAGTAGTTTTTCATGCTACATGAGCAGTTAGTTGTTAACATCCTGCTGTTGTACTGTGTGTTATGGGGATTGGTAGTTTGATGATGATGAATACAAGACAGTAGTATCTTTGATTCTCTGTGTTATGATGATTATTGCTTCTATACTGTGCAGTTTTCATGCTTATATGTGCAGTCTATTGTTGTGTTTTTCCTTGAACTGCATGTGTCTTGATTGAATAACTGTTAGGGTAGTAAGCCCCTAACACTTTGGCGATCCTGCTATTGTATCGAATTCAGTTTGAACCGTATGGCATTCAGGAATACACCAGGGTACTAACATGTTGGTTGACATAGACCACCTGAGGGAATTCTCGAATTGGGTAACCCCACAGGAAGAGTCTGAGGAGTATGCAACAAAGTTTCTGCAGGAATTCTTTCCAAACCTGCCAGGAGAAATCAAGATTTCCATTACTGACAGGGTAGTTACATCATTCTTACCTTTTGGTGCTTGCAATTTGCCTAATTGTTATAGCCTATATGAGAAGAAAGTGCTAGTACAGTACTTAAGACAAAGAAGAAGAGGCCAATGATGCATGAGTGAGTCGGGATGAGGGTTCAATGTACCACAGCATTCATATGGCACAAGGTTTAGATTCAGGAGAGAAGCTGCCGCACGAGCAAGGCAAGAAGATGAGTTTGGTAGTTATGGCCAAGAAGAACCTGTAAAAGGGGGAAGCTACAGGAGTAGAAATTATTGGGGAGGGGACTGAACTACAAGGACCTGAACACAGGCTGCAAGAGAACCCACCTGCAAACCAACAAGGCCAACAAACAACTCCTCTCATAGAAAACCCACTCTTGGGGCAATTGGTCAATGTATTGTTAACTCGGACAGTCTTGAAGGCAAGAAGACAGTTATAGTTTCCACCAACAGGGACATCTAATATACCTTTTAACCCACTTCCGATAAGAACACTCAAACCACTTCCGATACCCCCAATGGTTGCACCAAATCCCAAAGTGGGCGCAGCAAAGTTTAACAAGAAAAAGTCCCAAGATGCTGATAGCCATGTTGGTAAGTTTCAGACAAGGTGGTCTACAAGTGGCTATGAGGTATTACATCCAGATGTAGTGAAGAAGGAACATTTTGCAGCAACATTGCAAGGAAAAGCTATGGATTGGTTCTTGCAGTATGGCATGGTAGCTTTTGCTGACTATAATGATTTGAAACAGAGATTTTTATTGAGGTTCAGGGAAGATAAAACACCTGAAGATATTTTGAAGAGGATGAGGAAATTGAAACAAAAGGATTTGTTGGTTGAAGATTATGCATAGAAGTTTAGAAACATGAATAATAGGTTGGAAGTAGCATAGCAGCCTTCCATGGAGTAGTTGGGAGACTACTTTTGTAAGGGTCTCAACCAGCAATATAGAAGTGCAGTAGCAGGGAGACCTCCATTAGCCAATGTACAGGATTTCACTGACTTGGTTGAAGCAGCTGCCAGAGCTGAAAGAAGGTATTGGAGGTAAGGCAATTGTAAAAGGCAACAAGAAGAGCGAGGACTCAAACTCAGAATCAGAAGATTCAAAGTCCGAAGATGAGGATTCGGATCAGGATACTGAAGTGGAAACTGTGATGAAGATGATGTGACTGGTCAGAAAAGAAAAAGAAAAAGAAGAACGTTAAGGCAAAGAAGAAGCAGAAGGAGGATAAGGGTACTCCAAAGAAGGAAAGGAAGCAAAAGGATGTGGTGACTACAGACTCAGTCAACAAAATCATTCAAGATAAACTGCAGACAATTGGCATGCGCCAGTTTGGAATGTGAGAGAAACCATACTATGAGGTATGTCAAAGATTTGGTCTCATCAGTATGATAATTGTTATTATAATCGAGACTTCAAGGGAAGAAGACTTGAGTATATTACTCAAAAGATGAGGGAGGTAGCTGCAAATGTGATAGCTCCTCAGGGTCCTAATAGAAGGTATCAGGGACCTGCACCTCAAAGAAGGTTTCAGAACCCAAATAATTGGGGATATCAGAACAGAGGTCAAAATAATATGCAACAATTACAATGTAATTATTGTGGAGCTGTGGGACATAGACAAGGACTTGATTGTGAGCTGTGGTGCAAACATAGGAATGATCGGGGAATCCCTATTATTAGGTATAATAACAATAATAACAACAATAACAATAGACCTCCTGTGCAAAATCAACAACCTCCCCCACAGCAGCAAGGGCCTCCAGGTCAAGCTCACTTGGTGATACTTAAAGAATGGACTGAGACAGAATGGATTGAAGAAGAGAAACCAGTGGAGTTTCATAAGGAGGAACAGGAAACTGATGAGAAAGTACAGGTGTCCCAAGTTGCTCAGGGAATAGCTAAACATTATAATTGTGACTATGCGGCGTGTATTCCAAATTGAGGATATTCCAGAGACAAGTGGATGCACTAAGGCTATGGTGGTCACAAGGGTAAAAGCAAAGATAGGGAAGTCACTTTTGGAAGATGAGGAAAATCTGGATAGTATGAACTGGAAGGAGTAGAAGGCAGTTAGAACATGAGCACTCAAAGAAGTGCAGAAATTTCAAAGGGAAAGTGTACCACCAGATGAATGGAATTTTGTTATTAGATCCTTGGATGACTAGGGAATTAGACAATCAGAAGGAAGCAAGATTGCATTGAAAGAGCAGGACAGTGGTGATGAATTTTATGAAGCTTTGTTGTCTGCTCCAATAACATTTATTGTAAAGCAAATGTTGAGGTTAGTACCTACATTTTCACAACAATTGCTGAAAAAGCTCATTGAAGAAATGGAAGCAAAAACCCGGGGACAAGAAATAGAAACTGAGAAAATTTTTTGTGGGAAAATATGTGAAGTCCAACCCTTGGATGTTGATTACAAGGCACCAGTAGTTGGGGCATCTATTGGAAAGGTGTTTTTTCCAGGCGTGCTCTTGGATGGGGGGGTCAAGAGTCAATATCATTCGGGAGTCGACCTGCCAATGTCTGACTCTTTTGAAGTGGGATCCAGCACCTTTTCAGGTGAAGATGGCAGACCAGAGAGACGGGTTCAACCTTTGGGGATTTTGAGAAATTTGCAGATCTCAGTTGGGGGACTGCAGTTTGTAGTCAACTTTGTAGTCCCTAGGCTGGAAGAATCTGCTTGTTCTTATCCAATGATGTTGGGAAGACCTTGGTTAAGAGCAGCAAGAGTGAAGCAACTATGGGGATCAGACTCCATAGTAATGAAAAGAGGGAAGATGTAAGATTCCTCCCCAACCTCTCAAAATGTCCAGCATCTTCTCCCTGTAATCAATTCCCACTTCAGAAATATAAGAGATCTCGTCTCTGCCTGTTTTGACATAGAGAGAGAAAATACTCTAGAGAGAGAATATTCAGATTGAGAATGAGTACACACTGAATGGAATGTGGAATAAGTAATGTGGTCTGAGAGTGGATAATGTGGAAAGACGAGAGTTCGTTATAGAAACTGTATTTTGTGACTGTTTGTAAATGACTGTTTTATGTCAAGAATGCTGGGGAAGCATTTTGACCGTCTTGAGGATTAAGGTCATGAAGATCGAACTGATAAAGTTGCAACTGCTGACGGAGAGTCAAATGAGGACGTCTCGCGTAGCAAGGTCGATCGAGGTCTTGACCAGCCTCGGTTCGATTTGAATGGTGAGCTTCCGGTACGGTGGATGAGGGACCAAGGAAGCGGCCTATGAGTGAAGCGCTAGGTCACCTGCGAAGGATCCTAGAGGGTGCTGACCATACGGTGCTCGGGCTCTGGGTCGCTGAAGATACCCACACCTGCGTCGTGGAAGATATTGGAACAAGGAGTAAGAGTTGTTTTCTGAAACCGGGCATGGATCTGGTTGATTGACCTTGCTAGTCCTCAACGGATGATCCATGGCTCTTTTACATAGATCTGTGGGTTGATCTTGCTGATCTTCCACGGAGATTCCATTCTATTATATGAATATATTGCTGGTTACTATGAGCTAGGAACTATGGAAAAGGCCCCTGAGTGAACAGGTGGTGAGCGTTCTGGTTGCCAATGATGCCATAAGTATACCGATGAATGAATGACTGGAAATAAGGATTCAACCAGAGACTTTGAGGATTGTCATCAGTGACATAATGGTTTCATTAAAGGATTGTTTTAAAGTTAGCTGATGCTAAGAAAAAGGCAGTTTCATATTGGGTGTGTAAGTGGTGTGACTAGTTTTATGTTTGCATGAACTTCCGGCTAGGGGACCTTGGAACTCTTTTCCTTGGTACCCGAGACAAAACCTAACCAAATTCTTAATTGGATCCCATCACTATAGTGGTTGGGCGGTTGGCTAACCCATGGGACTGGATGGGGTTAGGCTGGACTAATGGATCCATAAATCGAGACTCAATTTCTATTATTACGATAGATATAGTACATCCCGGATAGTAATTGTTCTATGGACAGGAATCAACGGCTGTGCCTCTTGATGGGGAAAAAAGCGTTGATCCCAACAATGATCCAAGTGCAAGTTTCTTCCTTGATCCGACCGAGTATCTTTATAGGAGCAGTCGGATCAGCGTGATCAGTAATGATCTGGACTACGTTAGAGTAAAAAGTTATCCTGGTGGAATTGCCCGTGCTTTCCGGGTAAGGGAAGTTTTTCCGGATTCGGTTTTGGAAAAACCGACGGATTAGTCTCTTGTCCAGATATCCGTGGGGACGAGGCCCCGAGTGTGGGACCCTGCCCTGCGCATGAAGTGCTACTTCCACTGCTAGTACCCGGAATCCATTGCGCGGTGGAGACAGGGATCTCACAGTTGGTATCAGAGCCTTTGGTTAATGAGGATCAACCGAGAAGCCAAATATGTCAAAAATTTATCAAGAATCACAAAAAGGTTGTAATTGTGATATAATTATTACAAATTGATATTCAAACTAAAAATTCGTAAATTAGTAATTGGGTCTTCAAATGGAAGTACCGCAATTATTTGCAATCCCGGACTTGCTTGAGGCCTAGACATGATGGTATTTACCTTATAGTTCCAAGTACCATGACTACCTATATATACCGAGGGTATAACTGCAGCTCTTTACCGGCAGTATATATGAGTAAATCTAAGACTTGAAATTATAAGCATTAATGCTATCCACCAGTAAATGAATTCGAATGTGGTTGATATGATTTTTAATTCTGTTTGAGAACTGATGAAATTGAATTAGATTCTGATTGAAAACTGATGATTTCTAAAATTTAGTTGAAATATAATAACCTGAGCGAAACCACAATGAGGATGAATGGGACAAGTCCCTGTGATGATATTCATAACTAGAATGATGATTAATGATTTCAGCAAATCACTATGAGATTAGTGGATTGTGCTATCAAATTTCTACTGTTAACACTTGATACGGTAGATCAAGTTAAGGATGACAAATTGAGAACTTGCTTGACTGAAATTTCCATGGAAGAATGGAGGAATGAAATTTTTCGGTCTAATGGACCGTTATCATGTTAAAGATATGAATGATATGATCTGAATGAATTGTTATTTAATGATGAGTTCTATTTAAGGGATAATTATCCTCGTATTCTGCTGGGTTGACCAGAATATAAGGAACCCCAGAATAAATTGGATCTTAAGAAAGAGAGTTGTCCTCTACTTTGCGAGATCAGGACATCTCGCACCTTTTTAAGTGGGATAGAATGTAAGATTCCTCCCCCAGCCTTCGAGGTATACATGAATAAGAACCTCCCTTTCTGATCTTAAAATTATTCCCTCTCTAAAATAAAAGAAAGATTCTGTTTAAAAAGCGAAGACGTGCTTTCCCCAGAATACCTTATCAGGAGCCCACCTATTTTAAGAATTCAGAACAATGAGTTCAAAAGTGAGAACCGGTGTTTTGGATGCCAAGGTTTTGGTCATCAGTTAAAAGACTGCCTGACTCCTGCCATGACAAGGGCACAGGGAAGTCAAGAACCCAAACTCAGAGACCAATTCCTTCATACCAATCTAATCAGGGTCCGTCTCTCGGACAAGATTGCTTAACTCCATTAACTAGGTCCGCCGACCCATTGATTAGGGTCGAGATAACCAGAGTCAAATGCTTGACGACATAGAGCAACAGATGTAGGCAATTCATAAAGATATAAAAGCTGCCCAAGATTGACAAAAACAGTATACAGATAAGAAGAGGACAGTCAGAGAATTCAAAGAAGCAGATATGGACTTCAATTGAGTACAGACCAAAAGAAGTTCTTTATCTCTTAGAGAGTATAAGTAGTTATCCCCCAGATATTGTGGACCAAAGAAAGTAGGTGACTTAGCCTACGAACTTCTTTTATCTCCTCATCTCAAAGTTCTTAATGCCTTCTATAGAAATTTGTGCCAAACCCAAATCATGGAGAGACGGTAAAACTTCAGTGGCAAGATACCCCGGTGGCTTCTAGGTTACGCTAGTTCCTTCTTTATATAAGTCGTAACTCTTACTTGTCGCTCGCAGTAATCTTACTTCCATCGATCTCCTTTCTTTCTTAATCTCCTTTATGGCTTGGTAGCAGGAATTGGTTTTATCCATGATGATTTCTCACCTTCAAGACGCAAGTGAGTCTGTGAAGAAGGATTTTATAGAACTGTATGAGCGCTCACTTTTCTCTCACTTGGGAACTTTTGTAGCTCAGACCAAATGGCGGACCTATCAAGACATAACTAGGATAACACCCTGGGGTCAGCAGCACTTTCGTATCAATGTCCACTTGGCTATGGTTATTGAAGCTTTGGGTTTGGGTCCCCAATACTATTGCGTGATGAGATCAAGGCATATTAGGTTTTCTGAGCGAGTCTTCTTACTGGCGTGTTTTCTTCCTCATCAGAAGATATGCCTTTACCTCGTTTTTGGCTTGCCTCTCAGAGGTCCTTTTGTTAGATCACCTCATACCACTGAGGTAGGTGCGGCAATAACCAGCCAAATTATTCCCATAGATGAGTTACCTTATACGTGCGCACCTTGTGAGTGCTGCTTTTGTGACCATATGATGGATGGGCTTATGGAAGTGTAAAGAGTTCTTCTATCTTTATTGTATATGTTCCAAGAATAAATAAAGTTGAAATCTTGTTCTTGTCTTGAATCTTGCTCTCTTTTGAGACTTTTCTTGGTGGTTAATCTTAATTAAATTTTTTCTCTAAGTCTCATATTCGTGCATCTTGCGAAATTACCCCCAGTTTGCGAGATGAGGACGCCTCGCATTTTTCAAGTGGGAGAGAATGTAAGATTCCTCCTCCCCAGCCTCTCAAGATGTCCAGCATCTTCCCCTGTAATCAATCCCCTCTTCAGAAATATAAAAGATCTTGTCTCTGCCTGTTTTGACATAGAGAGAGAAAATATTCTAGAGAGAGAATATTCAGATTTTGAATATTTTTGGATAGAAAAATATCTCATCTTATTAAAATGAATTTTCCTAAAACAGAAATTCAAAAAGAACTTTCCAATGTGTAGTTGGAATTAATTGGAAATGAGTATAAAGGACCTTAGCCTAAGGGTCTAGATTTTCAGAAATTTTTAGACTATGGTCCAATTAAGGTTCCTTTGGGCCAATAGGATCAATCCATGTGTGGGGAGGAGATAAATCCAATTTGTAAAAGAAAATATCCAAAAATGAGTAAATGCTCACATAAGATGAAGAGTTGACTATGTACAAGGTATATTAGTAAGAAACTATGAGCAATATTAAAAATATGAGATATTCTGGGTATAAGGATTCCATTTTGACACCTATGTAAGGAAGGGAGTCCCTTCAATGCTCACATAAGATGAAGAGTTGAAAATGTACAAGGTTTATTAGTAAAAAACTATGAGCAATATTAAAAATATGAGATATTTTGGGTATAATGATTCCATTTTGACACATATGTAAGGAAGGGGAGTCCATTAAAGGAGGTGCATATTTCACATGCTTGAATGAGTTTTAAACTCATAAAAATTGAGATATTTCATCTCTCCTCTCTCTTGAACCAAACCAAATCAAAATGGAACCAAACCGAATCAAAAAGTAACCAAACTAGGTCCAAATCTAGTCCAAATTCAACCAAACTAAAATTAGAAAATTCTAGAATTCAGTTAGCTTTGGTTAGAGCTTCCCTCTACTATAAATAGAACATGAGTCCTTTGAAAAAAAGAGAAGAACTTTACTATACTAGAGTTATGCTGAAATAATGCTAATTTCTACTATTCTCTAAAATTCTCTCCAAATTGAAGAAATTGGAGCTTCCCTCTTTCTTCAATCCCCATTGGTGACTCCATCAACATACTTAACCAAATGATTGGTTGGGGGCCTCTACCGTGAACAAAGAATCAAGTAATTTGTAAGGTAAATGGTGAATTTTTATCTTTTCTATAATTTCTCAATGCTTCTCTCTTCTCAACCCCTCTCAAGCTTAAGAAGCTTAATTGGAATGGTCTTTGAATGCTATTGAAGTCAATTGATGAATGGTAGTGAAGAGTTACATAATTTGATGAATGGTAGTGAAGAGTTACATAATTTGATGAATGCTATTGAAGTTAATTGATTAATGATAGTAAAGAATTACATAAATTTCCATTTATGCTTCATTCTAATGATTTTTATGTAATTTCTCTCTCTCACTCAAGAAATGGTCATACTCATGACCCATTCTCAATCCAAATGAAGCTTTTCATAAAGCTTTTCCTTAATCCAAGATTAATCTATGCTTGAGTCCAAATTAATAGCTTTTTTCTATGCTTTTAGTTTATGTATTTCATGAATATTGATGATTCAATCCAATATTGGGTTAATGATCCAATTAGGGATCATTCTAATCATTCCCTTAATGATAAGCTTTATCCTTCAAAATAAATTGAGATTTATCAATCATAGTAGCGGAGCTATGGCAAAATTTTTATAAAAATTACACATAAAATAATTTCATTCAAAACATGAAAAGAGAACTTCCTTCTATATTCTATGAATTATCATCTAGATTATTTGAAAGAATTTTATTGTAATCATGGAGAAATTGATTTTTATGTTATGCATAATTGATGATTATTTTATTATAAAAGTGTTTCTTTTATCATATTTGGATTTCATGCATAGAGGTATGCATAAAAGATTATTATTTTAATATAAAAGTGTTTCTTTTATCATATTTGGATTTCATGCATAGAGGTATGCATAAAAGATTATTATTTTAATATAAAAGTGTTTCTTTTATCATATTTGAATTTCATACATAGAGGTATGCATAAAAGTTGATTATTTTATTATGAAAGTGTGACTTTTATCATAATTGAATTTCATGCATAGAGGTATGCATAAAAGTTGATTATTTTATTATAAAGTGTGACTTTTATCATATTTGAATTTCATGCATAGAGGTATGCATAAAAGTTGATTATATTATTATAAAAGTGTGACTTTTATCATATTTGAATTTCATGCATAGAGGTATGCATAAAAGTTGATTATTTTATTATAAAAGTGTGACTTTTATCATATTTGAATTTCATGCATAGAGGTATGCATAAAAGATGATTATTTTATTGTAAAAGTGTTACTTTTATCATATTGGATTTTATGCATAGAGGTATGCATAAAAGATATTCTTTTTATACTAAAAGTGTGATTTTCATCATAAATGGATTTTATGCATAACTTAGATGCATAAGAGAAATTTTTTTATCTAAAAAGTGTAATTCCTACCAAATTGAATTTATGCATAAGAAGATGCATAAAAGTTTGATTTTTAATTCAAAGTGTCATTCTCATCTAAATTGAATTTATGCATAGGAAGATGCATAAAAGAATAGAATTTCAATTCAAAAGTGTTATTCTCATCCAAATTGAATTTATGCATAGGAAGATGCATAAAAGATGCATTTTTAATTCAAAAGTGTCAATTCTCATCTAAATTGAGTTTATGCATAGGAAGTTGCATAGGAAGTTGCATAAAAGATGCAATTTTAATTCAAAAGTGTTATTCTCATCCAAATTGAATTTATGCATAGGAAGATGCATAAAAGATGCATTTTTAATTCAAAAGTATCAATTCTCACCTAAATTTAGTTTATGCATAGGAAGTTGCATAAAAGATTGAATTTTAATTCAAAAGTGTCATTTTCATTTAAAATGAATTTATGCATAGGAAGATGCATAAAGATTGATTTTTAATTCGAAAGTGTTAGTCTCCTTAAATGGAATTTATGCATTAATAAATGTGTAGAGAAATCTTATATCAGATATAAGAATTCTCTTGTATTCTATAAAAAGATATAAAATGTGATAAGATGTGATAAGAGGTGTATGAGATGTGATAATATGTGATAAGATACGTATGGGAAGTGATAGGATGTGATAAGAGGTGTATGAGATGTGATAAGATGTGATAAGATGCGTATGGAAAGTGATAGGATGTGATAAGAGGTGTATGAGATGTGATAAGATGTGATAAGATGTATATGGGATGTGTTCGGACGAGAATGGATGTAATATGGATGTATGAATGTAGATATGGATGTGTGATAAGATGTATATGGGATGTGTTAGTGTTGAGATATCAAGCTCTAGTGAGGCGGTGGACACTGATGACCCGCCTGGGGGATAGGCCCCGCACTTACACCACTGGCATGGTTGGTGAGATCTTGGGTGATATGCGGCCAGTGGGATGACAGGCTGTGTGACAGCCACTCTAGAGACTGGCATAGTTATAGCGCCAGCTCATTTAGTCGGGTTCACACTATAGAGAACCCGTGTATGTATTTGGTTGAGTACCTTTCATATTGTGTGTACTCTTATTCTTGTATATGGTGTGTTGAGTGTTGAGTAGAGAAAGAGAAGATTTTCAGCCTCTCACCTTGTGTGTTCTCTATTAGGGTTTTGTGAGTGTGTGTGCGTGCTTGCAAGAGCTCAAGCTCTCTTCCCCCCTGCATCTTTTCATGGTATCAGAGCCTGGTTCGTGCTAAGGGCTGAGCTGCAAGCAAGAGAACCACAGGAAGCGGTACGAGGGTAAGAGCTTCAACTACTCTTCCCTATTGTGTTGGTGACTACACCCTTGTCGGGAGCTCTACGGGAGGCACCGGCAAACGATCTCCGATTGAGGAGCTTTCTTCGCGGGAGAAAACACGTTTCGGGCGCGTCTGGACCTCCGTTTTTCAGAAAGCAGGCTATTTCGAGCACTGCGGGTAAGTCATCGATTCTCTGCAGAACTCTGTTTTAAGTACTGCAGGAAGACAGATTGACTGTGCAGACACTGTGGGTGCTGCAAAGAGGTCTACAGTTGCCATTGGATGTATGTATGTGCATTGAGGTCACTGGTTGTGACATTTGAGTGGATTGCAGTACCGCTGTGCAGAAAATACAGCATTTGTGCAGAAAAACCAGAGTGCAGTTTCTGGTGAAATTGTGTATTTGGCAAGATGTCTAATGATGGCATAACACAGATTGTGGCTGAGAAGCTAGATAAGAATAACTTCCATGCTTGGAGGTTCAGGTTAACGAATTTCCTGATGGGAAAAGGCTATTGGGACTACATAGAAGGTGAGCATGAAGAGGCACCAGAGATACCAGATATAAAAACGACTGCTCTGCAGATGTGAAAGAGTTTAAAGACTGGAACCAAGGAGCCAGGAAGGTTATGTATTGGCTTTCCATTAGTATACAGGACACCATGATTGGGCACATTCAGGATGCCAAGTCCCCCAAGGAGGCGTGGGACACCTTGGTAAAGCTCTATGAAACAAATATCAAGGCACGCAAGATACAGTTGAAGAATGAGCTTCATACTGTGGAGACAAAGAGCATGTCTGTGAATGACTATGCATTGAAGATAAAGGGTATTGTGGAATCCCTTGCATCTATTGGTGTATCAGTAGATGATGATGACAAGGTGGAAGTCTGTCTACGTGGTCTCGGGCCACAATACAAGGCGTTCAAGACGTCCATTCAGACTCGGGAAAACATTCCCAATTTTACAGATTTGGTGTCTATGCTGATTATTGAAGAGAAGAGCTTGGGTGAAGACCAACAGTCTTCACAAAGTAAAAACAGTTCAGAGCAACAGGCCTTCTACACGAGTTCAGGAAGAGGACGAGGTAGAGGAGGCCGTGGACGTGGTCAAGGAGGTGGCCGAACAGGTAATCAGAATTATGGCCAGCAGCAGCAGCAACAACAACAGTCCCAGAATCAACAACAACAACAACAACACACAGGTGGAAGAGGCAAATTCAGAGGCAGGGGGAGTCAAAGAGGCCGTGGAAATTGGCAAAGGCAATATAATGATGCACGTGAATGCTACTATTGTGGTAAGCCAGGACATGTGCAGTCAGAATGTTATAAGAAGCAGGCTGACATGCAAAATGGGAAAGTGCAGCAAAACAACTATGCATCCTCAAGCAGAAATAATGAGGATAATGAAAGGTTGTTTGTTATGCAGCATGTTGTGAATGCCATGTCTGAAAATGTTGATGCAGCACAAAAGGATAATGTATGGTATGTGGATTCAGGCGCTTCGAACCACATGACGAGTCATGGGGAGTGGTTCAAGGAGATGAGAAACCCGGAAAGACCAGGTTTTGTGGAAACAGGGGATGACACTGCTCATCCAATTGCCCACATTGGAGATGTGCCATTGTCTATGCAGGATGGCAAAGTGAAGTACCTTGCATATGTACTTCATGTACCGAACATAACAAAGAATTTGGTTTCAGTTGGCCAGATGATTGAGCAGGGTTTGCAGGTTCGGTTTAACCCTGATGGGTGTTATGTTGAAGATTTTAAAGACAAGTGCAGGTTGGTTGCAAAAGGCAACAGAGTGGGCAGAATGTTTACGTTGGATGTAGACATGCCTGAAATGAGTGCTGCAATGTTTGCAAATGGTTCAGGAGTTGTTGCAGACACAGACATATGGCATAAAAGGATTGGTCATGTGAATGTGTAGAGATTGAAGTCTATGCAGACAAAAGGAATTGTGACAGGGCTGCCAAAATTTAAAGTGGAAGGTATGCAGAAAATATGTGAAGCATGCCAATTTGGGAAGCAAACAAAGCATGTGTTTCCACGTAACAGATATGTGAGCAGAAATGCACTAGATGTTGTGCATTCAGATGTATGGGGTCCTACAAAGACCATATCTATGGGAGGCTGCAGGTACTATGTGACTTTCATTGATGACCACACAAGGAAAGTGTGGGTATATTTCATGAAGGAGAAGAGTGAGGTGTTCACTCACTTTCAGAATTTCAGATTTTTGGTTGAAAAGCAAACAGGGAAATATGTAAAGTGCCTAAGGTCAGATGGAGGGGGAGAGTACTTCTCCAATGAGTTCTCTGAATATGTAAAGTGCCTAAGGTCAGATGGAGGGGGAGAGTACTTCTCCAATGAGTTCTCTGAATATTTGAAGAAGAATGGTATTCGGAGACAGTATACATGCAGATACACTCCGCAGCAAAATGGAGTTGCTGAGCGGAAAAACAGGCACATTGCTGAGATTGCGCGGGCATTGATGGAAGAGAAGAATATGCCGCATTGCTATTGGGCTGAGGCTGTTTCTACAGCAGTATACATCATGAACAGGACTCCAACTGCAGCCATACATGATGTAACTCCAGAGGAGAGGTTTACTGGCAGAAAACCAGATTTATCTCATCTGAAAGTTTTTGGATGCATTGCATATGTGCATGTGCCAGATGAGCTGAGAACCAAGCTGGATCCGAAAGCTGAAAAATGTGTGTTTATTGGATATTCCCTTGAGCAAAAGGGATACAGGTGTTATAACCCTGCTACACGTGAGTTGAGGGTAAGCAGGGATGTTGTCTTTGATGAGATGGGCAGCTGGTATGCTGCTGAAAAAGAAGCTGTTGGGGCTGATTTGAGTGGAAGTGTGGTTGCACAGAATGCAGGTCAGCAATCACAGTCTTTGAGTGGGCCAGTAGAGTCCTCATCTAGTGGGTCTGTTGATAGACCATGGAGTGGCAGGCTGCGTCATAATACCAGCCCTGCAAATGTGATTAGTACATCACGTAAAGAAAAAGAGAAAGTGGTTGAGCCCCTTGGTATGCCTGACATTTCTGCAGGGCATTCTCATGTTGATGGAGAGTCTAGTGGCTCAGATATGAGCCTTGATGAGGAGCTTGGGATCCCAGCTATGAGAACACCTGGTGTAAAGAAGGCTATGGAAGCCATGAATGAAAAGCTGCGAACATCAGGGAGAGTGAAGAACCCTGTGCAGAGATTTACATATGATGGTTATGTGGCACATCACTATGCATATATGGCAAAGGTTGTGCAGGTTGTTGAGCCCACATGCATTGATGAGGCTGTTGGAAATGTGTGTTGGGAGAAAGCTATGGATGAGGAGATGGATGCACTATATGGAAATGAAACTTGGGATTTAGTGCAATTGCCTGAAGGCAAGAAAGCCATTGGATGCAAGTGGGTGTACAAAGTTAAACATAACAGTGATGGAAGCATAAACAGGTACAAGGCTAGATTGGTAGCCAAAGGATATGCGCAGACATATGGGATTGATTATGAGGAAACTTTCAGCCCAGTTGCCAAGATGGCAACGGTGAGAGTTGTGATAGCAGTGGCTGCGTCAAAGCAATGGTCTTTACATCAGATGGATGTAAAGAATGCATTCTTGCATGGTGATTTGCAAGAAGAGGTGTATATGTTGCAGCCACCTGGTTATGAGGATGTGGGTCACCCTGAGCATGTTTGCAGGTTGAAGAAAGCCTTGTATGGCTTAAAACAAGCACCAAGAGCATGGTCTGACAAGATTTCTGAATATCTTGTCACTATTGGCTTTCATGTAGCCAATGCAGATTTCTCGCCGTATGTGAGACATGGTGATAGAGGAGTTGTGCTTGTTGTCATCTATGTAGATGACTTGATCATTACGGGGGACCATGATGCAGAGATCTTTGATGTAAAGATCTTGCTAAGACAGAAGTTTGAGATGAAAGATCTGGGGGAGCTCAGATATTTCTTGGGCATTGAGGTGATTAGGTCACCACATGGTATTGGATTACTGCAGAGACAGTATGGCTTGGACATGTTGTCCAAGTATGGTATGACAGGCTGTAAGCCTATTTCTGTGCCATTGGATCAGAATGGCAAGTTGAGTGCAGATTCAGGAGAGATCTTGGAGGATCCTACTATGTACAGGAGCATAGTAGGAAGTTTGATCTACATGACGATCACCAGACCAGATTTGAGCTATGCTGTTGGGTTGGTGAGTCAGTTTATGCAGGTTCCACGGAAACCGCATTTGGATGCAGTGAGACGCATACTGAGGTATGTGAGGTCTACTTTGCATTGTGGACTATTCTATGAGACTGGGACAGAGATATGTGTACATGGGTACACAGATGCTGATTGGGCTGGTAGTATCTCAGATAGAAGATCTACCAGTGGATTCATGTTTTCTTTGGGGAGTGCTGCTGTGACTTGGAGCAGCAAGAAGCAGCCTACGGTTGCTCTATCGAGTACAGAGGCGGAGTACAGAGGAGCTGCTATGGCAGCATGTGAGGTAGCTTGGTTGAGAAAGCTACTTGCAGATTTGGGTCTATCAGTGGATAGACAGGTTGTCATTTTCTGTGACAACATTAGCAGTATACAGTTGGCCAGGAACCCAGTCTTTCATGCTCGTACGAAGCACATAGAGGTCCACTACCACTTCGTCAGAGAGAAGGTCTTGGCAGGAGACCTTGACCTTGTTTATGTCAGCACAGAGGATCAGGTAGCTGACATCTTCACCAAAGCATTGGGTACAGAGAAGCTCCGCAGATTCAGGGCTTCGCTTGGTGTACATGAGATGGAGTTGAGCTCGAGGGGGAGTGTTGAGATATCGAGCTCTAGTGAGGCGGTGGACACTGATGACTCGCCTGGGGGATAGGCCCCGCACTTACACCACTGGCATGGTTGGTGAGATCTTGGGTGATATGCGGCCAGTGGGATGACAGGCTGTGTGGCAGCCACTCTAGAGACTGGCATAGTTATAGCGCCAGCTCATTTAGTCGGGTTCACACTATAGAGAACCCGTGTATGTATTTGGTTGAGTACCTTTCATATTGTGTGTACTCTTATTCTTGTATATGGTGTGTTGAGTGTTGAGTAGAGAAAGAGAAGATTTTCAGCCTCTCACCTTGTGTGTTCTCTATTAGGGTTTTGTGAGTGTGTGTGCGTGCTTGCAAGAGCTCAAGCTCTCTTCCCCCCTGCATCTTTTCAGTTAGGACGAGAATGGATGTAATATGGATGTATGAATGTAGATATGGATGTGAATGTGAATGTGGATGTGTATGTATGGATGTGTGGATGTGGATGTGGATGTATGAATGTGAATGTGGATGTGTGGATGTGGAAGTGGAAGTATGGATGTATGAATGTAGATGTGGATGTATGCATGTAGATGCGTATGTATAAATGTGGAAAAGGATGTATGAATGTGAATGATGTGGAAATGGAAGTGTGGATGTATGAATGTGGATGTGGATGTATGCATGTAGATGTGTATGTATGAATGTGAATATGGATGTGGATGTGGATGTATGGATGTATGGATGTAGATATACGGATGTGTATGTATGTAAGTGGATGTGGATGCATGAATGAGGATGTGAAAATGGATGTATGTATGTAGATGTGGATGTATGGATGTGAATGTGAATGAAGATGTGGATGTGGATGTATGGATGTAGATACGGATGTGGATGTATGTATGTGAATGTGGATGTGTGAATGAGGATGTGAAAATGGATGTATGCATGTGAATGTGGATGTATGAATGTGAATCTGGATGTGTGGATGTGGAAATGGAAGTATGGATGTATGAATGTGGATGTGGATGTATGCATGTAGATGCATATGTATGAATGTGAAATCGGATGTATGATGTGGACGTACGAACATGGATATGTATGTAGAATAATGAATGTGGATGTGTATGTGAAATAATGTGTAGTCTATATGAGTGAACGGATGAGAAGGAGTACCCATTGAACGGAATGTGGAATAAGTAATGTGGTCCGAGAGTGGATAATGTGGAAAGACGAGAGTTCGTTATAGAAACTGTATTTTGTGACTGTTTGTAAATGACTGTTTTATGTCAAGAATGCTGGGGAAGCATTTTGACCGTCTTGAGGATGAAGGTCATGAAGACCGAACTGATAAAGTTGCAACTGCTGACGGAGAGTCAAATGAGGACGTCTCGCGTAGCAAGGTCGAAATTTTCGGGCCGAAAACGCGTTTCGGGCGCGTCTGGACCTCCGGTTTTCAGAAAGCAGGCTATTTCGAGCACTGCGGGTAAGTCATCGATTCTCTGCAGAACTCTGTTTTAAGTACTGCAGGAAGACAGATTGACTGTGCAGACACTGTGGGTGCTGCAAAGAGGTCTACAGTTGCCATTGGGTGTATGTATGTGCATTGAGGTCACTGGTTGTGACATTTGAGTGGATTGCAGTACCGCTGTGCAGAAAATACAGCATTTGTGCAGAAAAACCAGAGTGCAGTTTCTGGTGAAATTGTGTATTTGGCAAGATGTCTAATGATGGCATAACACAGATTGTGGCTGAGAAGCTAGATAAGAATAACTTCCATGCTTGGAGGTTCAGGTTAACGAATTTCCTGATGGGAAAAGGCTATTGGGACTACATAGAAGGTGAGCATGAAGAGGCACCAGAGATACCGGATATAAATCCGACTGTGCTGCAGATGTGAAAGAGTTTAAAGACTGGAACCAAGGAGCCAGGAAGGTTATGTATTGGCTTTCCATTAGTATACAGGACACCATGATTGGGCACATTCAGGATGCCAAGTCCCCCAAGGAGGCGTGGGACACCTTGGTAAAGCTCTATGAAACAAATACCAAGGCACGCAAGATACAGTTGAAGAATGAGCTTCATACTGTGGAGACAAAGAGCATGTCTGTGAATGACTATGCATTGAAGATAAAGGGTATTGTGGAATCCCTTGCATCTATTGGTGTATCAGTAGATGATGATGACAAGGTGGAAGTCTGTCTACGTGGTCTCGGGCCACAATACAAGGCGTTCAAGACGTCCATTCAGACTCGGGAAAACATTCCCAATTTTACAGATTTGGTGTCTATGCTGATTATCGAAGAGAAGAGCTTGGGTGAAGACCAACAGTCTTCACAAAGTAAAAACAGTTCAGAGCAACAGGCCTTCTACACGAGTTCAGGAAGAGGACGAGGTAGAGGAGGCCGTGGACGTGGTCAAGGAGGTGGCCGAACAGGTAATCAGAATTATGGCCAGCAGCAGCATCAACAACAACAGTCCCAGAATCAACAACAACAACAACAACACACAGGTGGAAGAGGCAAATTCAGAGGCAGGGGGAGTCAAAGAGGCCGTGGAAATTGGCAAAGGCAATATAATGATGCACGTGAATGCTACTATTGTGGTAAGCTAGGACATGTGCAGTCAGAATGTTATAAGAAGCAGGCTGACATGCAAAATGGGAAAGTGCAGCAAAACAACTATGCATCCTCAAGCAGAAATAATGAGGATAATGAAAGGTTGTTTGTTATGCAGCATGTTGTGAATGCCATGTCTGAAAATGTTGATGCAGCACAAAAGGATAATGTATGGTATGTGGATTCAGGCGCTTCGAACCACATGACGAGTCATGGGGAGTGGTTCAAGGAGATGAAAAACCCGGAAAGACCAGGTTTTGTGGAAACAGGGGATGACACTGCTCATCCAATTGCCCACATTGGAGATGTGCCATTGTCTATGCAGGATGGCAAAGTGAAGTACCTTGCAGATGTACTTCATGTACCGAACATAACAAAGAATCTGGTTTCAGTTGGCCAGATGATTGAGCAGGGTTTGCAGGTTCGGTTTTACCCTGATGGGTGTTATGTTGAAGATTTTAAAGACAAGTGCAGGTTGGTTGCAAAAGGCAACAGAGTGGGCAGAATGTTTACGTTGGATGTAGACATGCCTGAAATGAGTGCTGCAATGTTTGCAAATGGTTCAGGAGTTGTTGCAGACACAGACATATGGCATAAAAGGATTGGTCATGTGAATGTGCAGAGATTGAAGTCTATGCAGACAAAAGGAATTGTGACAGGGCTGCCAAAATTTAAAGTGGAAGGTATGCAGAAAATATGTGAAGCATGCCAATTTGGGAAGCAAACAAAGCATGTGTTTCCACGTAACAGATATGTGAGCAGAAATGCACTAGATGTTGTGCATTCAGATGTATGGGGTCCTACAAAGACCATATCTATGGGAGGCTGCAGGTACTATGTGACTTTCATTGATGACCACACAAGGAAAGTGTGGGTATATTTCATGAAGGAGAAGAGTGAGGTGTTCACTCACTTTCAGAATTTCAGATTTTTGGTTGAAAAGCAAACAGGGAAATATGTAAAGTGCCTAAGGTCAGATGGAGGGGGAGAGTACTTCTCCAATGAGTTCTCTGAATATTTGAAGAAGAATGGTATTCGGAGACAGTATACATGCAGATACACTCCGCAGCAAAATGGAGTTGCTGAGCGGAAAAACAGGCACATTGCTGAGATTGCGCGGGCATTGATGGAAGAGAAGAATATGCCGCATTGCTATTGGGCTGAGGCTGTTTCTACAGCAGTATACATCATGAACAGGACTCCAACTGCAGCCATACATGATGTAACTCCAGAGGAGAGGTTTACTGGCAGAAAACCAGATTTATCTCATCTGAAAGTTTTTGGATGCATTGCATATGTGCATGTGCCAGATGAGCTGAGAACCAAGCTGGATCCGAAAGCTGAAAAATGTGTGTTTATTGGATATTCCCTTGAGCAAAAGGGATACAGGTGTTATAACCCTGCTACACGTGAGTTGAGGGTAAGCAGGGATGTTGTCTTTGATGAGATGAGCAGCTGGTATGCTGCTGAAAAAGAAGCTGTTGGGGCTGATTTGAGTGGAAGTGTGGTTGCACAGAATGCAGGTCAGCAATCACAGTCTTTGAGTGGGCCAGGAGAGTCCTCATCTAGTGGGTCTGTTGATAGACCATGGAGTGGCAGGCTGCGTCATAATACCAGCCCTGCAAATGTGATTAGTACATCACGTAAAGGAAAAGAGAAAGTGGTTGAGCCCCTTGGTATGCCTGACATTTCTGCAGGGCATTCTCATGTTGATGGAGAGTCTAGTGGCTCAGATATGAGCCTTGATGAGGAGCTTGGGATCCCAGCTATGAGAACACCTGGTGTAAAGAAGGCTATGGAAGCCATGAATGAAAAGCTGCGAACATCAGGGAGAGTGAAGAACCCTGTGCAGAGATTTACATATGATGGTTATGTGGCACATCACTATGCATATATGGCAAAGGTTGTGCAGGTTGTTGAGCCCACATGCATTGATGAGGCTGTTGGAAATGTGTGTTGGGAGAAAGCTATGGATGAGGAGATGGATGCACTATATGGAAATGAAACTTGGGATTTAGTGCAATTGCCTGAAGGCAAGAAAGCCATTGGATGCAAGTGGGTGTACAAAGTTAAACATAACAGTGATGGAAGCATAAACAGGTACAAGGCTAGATTGGTAGCCAAAGGATATGCGCAGACATATGGGATTGATTATGAGGAAACTTTCAGCCCAGTTGCCAAGATGGCAACGGTGAGAGTTGTGATAGCAGTGGCTGCGTCAAAGCAATGGTCTTTACATCAGATGGATGTAAAGAATGCATTCTTGCATGGTGATTTGCAAGAAGAGGTGTATATGTTGCAGCCACCTGGTTATGAGGATGTGGGTCACCCTGAGCATGTTTGCAGGTTGAAGAAAGCCTTGTATGGCTTAAAACAAGCACCAAGAGCATGGTCTGACAAGATTTCTGAATATCTTGTCACTATTGGCTTTCATGTAGCCAATGCAGATTTCTCGCCGTATGTGAGACATGGTGATAGAGGAGTTGTGCTTGTTGTCATCTATGTAGATGACTTGATCATTACGGGGGACCATGATGCAGAGATCTTTGATGTAAAGATCTTGCTAAGACAGAAGTTTGAGATGAAAGATCTGGGGGAGCTCAGATATTTCTTGGGCATTGAGGTGATTAGGTCACCACATGGTATTGGATTACTGCAGAGACAGTATGGCTTGGACATGTTGTCCAAGTATGGTATGACAGGCTGTAAGCCTATTTCTGTGCCATTGGATCAGAATGGCAAGTTGAGTGCAGATTCAGGAGAGATCTTGGAGGATCCTACTATGTACAGGAGCATAGTAGGAAGTTTGATCTACATGACGATCACCAGACCAGATTTGAGCTATGCTGTTGGGTTGGTGAGTCAGTTTATGCAGGTTCCACGGAAACCGCATTTGGATGCAGTGAGACGCATACTGAGGTATGTGAGGTCTACTTTGCATTGTGGACTATTCTATGAGACTGGGACAGAGATATGTGTACATGGGTACACAGATGCTGATTGGGCTGGTAGTATCTCAGATAGAAGATCTACCAGTGGATTCATGTTTTCTTTGGGGAGTGCTGCTGTGACTTGGAGCAGCAAGAAGCAGCCTACGGTTGCTCTATCGAGTACAGAGGCGGAGTACAGAGGAGCTGCTATGGCAGCATGTGAGGTAGCTTGGTTGAGAAAGCTACTTGCAGATTTGGGTCTATCAGTGGATAGACAGGTTGTCATTTTCTGTGACAACATTAGCAGTATACAGTTGGCCAGGAACCCAGTCTTTCATGCTCGTACGAAGCACATAGAGGTCCACTACCACTTCGTCAGAGAGAAGGTCTTGGCAGGAGACCTTGACCTTGTTTATGTCAGCACAGAGGATCAGGTAGCTGACATCTTCACCAAAGCATTGGGTACAGAGAAGCTCCGCAGATTCAGGGCTTCGCTTGGTGTACATGAGATGGAGTTGAGCTCGAGGGGGAGTGTTGAGATATCGAGCTCTAGTGAGGCGGTGGACACTGATGACTCGCCTGGGGGATAGGCCCCGCACTTACACCACTGGCATGGTTGGTGAGATCTTGGGTGATATGCGGCCAGTGGGATGACAGGCTGTGTGACAGCCACTCTAAAGACTGGCATAGTTATAGCGCCAGCTCATTTAGTCGGGTTCACACTATAGAGAACCCGTGTATGTATTTGGTTGAGTACCTTTCATATTGTGTGTACTCTTATTCTTGTATATGGTGTGTTGAGTGTTGAGTAGAGAAAGAGAAGATTTTCAGCCTCTCACCTTGTGTGTTCTCTATTAGGGTTTTGTGAGTGTGTGTGCGTGCTTGCAAGAGCTCAAGCTCTCTTCCCCCCTGCATCTTTTCAGTTAGGACGAGAATGGATGTAATATGGATGTATGAATGTAGATATGGATGTGAATGTGAATGTGGATGTGTATGTATGGATGTGTGGATGTGGATGTGGATGTATGAATGTGAATGTGGATGTGTGGATGTGGAAGTGGAAGTATGGATGTATGAATGTAGATGTGGATGTATGCATGTAGATGCGTATGTATAAATGTGGAAAAGGATGTATGAATGTGAATGATGTGGAAATGGAAGTGTGGATGTATGAATGTGGATGTGGATGTATGCATGTAGATGTGTATGTATGAATGTGAATATGGATGTGGATGTGGATGTATGGATGTATGGATGTAGATATACGGATGTGTATGTATGTAAGTGGATGTGGATGCATGAATGAGGATGTGAAAATGGATGTATGTATGTAGATGTGGATGTATGGATGTGAATGTGAATGAAGATGTGGATGTGGATGTATGGATGTAGATACGGATGTGGATGTATGTATGTGAATGTGGATGTGTGAATGAGGATGTGAAAATGGATGTATGCATGTGAATGTGGATGTATGAATGTGAATCTGGATGTGTGGATGTGGAAATGGAAGTATGGATGTATGAATGTGGATGTGGATGTATGCATGTAGATGCATATGTATGAATGTGAAATCGGACGTATGATGTGGACGTACGAACATGGATATGTATGTAGAATAATGAATGTGGATGTGTATGTGAAATAATGTGTAGTCTATATGAGTGAATGGATGAGAAGGAGTACCCATTGAACGGAATGTGGAATAAGTAATGTGGTCCGAGAGTGGATAATGTGGAAAGACGAGAGTTCGTTATAGAAACTGTATTTTGTGACTGTTTGTAAATGACTGTTTTATGTCAAGAATGCTGGGGAAGCATTTTGACCGTCTTGAGGATTAAGGTCATGAAGACCGAACTCATAAAGTTGCAACTGCTGACGGAGAGTCAAATGAGGACGTCTCGCGTAGCAAGGTCGATCGAGGTCTTGACTAGCCTCGGTTTGATTTAAATGGTGAGCTTCCGGTACGGTGGATGAGGGACCAAGGAAGCAGCCTATGAGTGAAGCACTAGGTCACCTACTACGAAGGATCCTAGAGGGTGCTGACCATACGGTGCTCGGGCTCTGGGTCGTCGAAGATACCCACACGTGCGTCGTGGAAGATATTGGAACAAGGAGTAAGAGTTGTTTTCTGAAACCGGGCATGGATCTGGTTGATTGACCTTGCTGGTCCTCAACGGATGATCCATGGCTCTTTTATATGGATCTGTGGGTTGATCTTGCTGATCTTCCACGAAGATTCCATTCTATTATATGAATATATTGCTGGTTACTATGAGCTAGGAACTATGGAAAAGGCCCCTGAGTGAACAGGTGGTGAGCGTTCTGGTTGCCAATGATGCCATAAGTATACCGATGAATGAATGACTGGAAATACGGATTCAACCAGAGACTTTGAGGATTGTCATCAGTGACATAATGGTTTCATTAAAGGATTGTTTTAAAGTTAGCTGATGCTAAGAAAAAGGCAATTTCATATTGGGTGTGTAAGTGGTGTGACTAGTTTTATGTTTGCATGAACTTCCGGCTAGGGGGCCTTGGAACTCTTTTCCTTGGTACCCGGGACAGAACCTAACCAAATTCTTAATTGGATCCCATCACTACAGTGGTTGGGCGGTTGGCTAACCCATGGGACTGGATGGGGTTACGCTGGACTGATGGATCCGTAAATCGAGACTCAATTTCTGTTATTATGATAGATACAGTAAATCCCGGATAGTAATTGTTCTATGGATAGGAATCAACGACTGTGCCTCTTGATGGGGAAAAAAGCGTTGATCCCAATGATCCAAGTGTAAGTTTCTTCCTTGATCGGACCGAGTATCTTTATAGGAGCAGTCGGATCAGCGTGATCAGTAATGATCTTGACTACGTTAGAGTAAAAAGTTATCTTGGTGGAATCGCCCGTGCTTTCCGGGTAAGGGGAGTTTTTCCGGGTTCGGTTTTGGAAAAATCGACGGATTAGTCTCTTGTCCGGATATCCGTGGACGAGGCCCTGAGTGTGGGACCCTGCCCCGAGCATGAAGTGCTACTTCCAATGCTAGTACCCCGAATCCATTGCGCGGTGGCGACACGGATCTCACATTTTCTATCTAAAATATTCAAAATCTGAATATTCTCTCTCTAGAATATTTTCTCTCTCTAAGTCAAAACAGGTAGAGACGAGATCTCTTATATTTCTGAAGAGGGAATTGATTACAGGGGAAGATACTAGACATCAAAAAGGGGTTGGAGGAGGAATCTTAAATTCTACCCAACGCGAGATGTCCTCATCTCGCAGGTGGAGTATGATCTCTTTCATCTTCTTCTTCTTCTTCAATCACTTCCAACGTTACGCCTTGGAAGTGGACGGTCGATTTTTCCCTGGTATTCTACTGGAGTATGGATGATTTGAGAACTGTCGGTTAAGCCCTTGGTTTTCAGTTGCAGTATAGATCTGCCCTTTTTTCCTCTTCTACTTCTTCTGAAATTGTGACTGCTCTGGCTGCTGCAGTTTGAGGTGGAATTCTTTCTCTTTGGTTGCCCCTGTTCTGGAAAGGAGTTCTGAGGTTACTCTGGACAAAGGCAGATGGTTGAGTTGGAGTTCTTCTGGGGTTATCCTGGCTTGGGCGAGACGGACCCTGATTAGACTGGTATGAAGGGATTGGTCTCTGAATTCGGGGTCCTAGACTTCCCTGTCCCCTTGACATGGCAAGAGTTGGGCAGTCTTTTAACTAATGACCAAAACCTTGGCATCCAAAACACCGGTTCTCACTTCTGAGCTTATCGTTCTGAATCCTTAAAATAGGTGGGCCTCCTGAGAAAGTATTCTGGGGGAAGGGTCTTCCTTCACTTTGGAATCTTCCTGCATCCTCATTCTGAATCGGCCCTTGCTGCCTCTTTGGGGGTGGAAAGTTTGAAGTACTTTCCTGGGCTTGGAATCTTTTAAAGTTAGAGGGTGCAGGCTTTGGCGGGATCTTTACTACAAAGGCTTTGGCAAAATCCTTTGCCATTTTTACAGCTTCAACCATGGACAGTGGTTTGGCATTTTTGACCAGTGTGTCCAAGGGTTCGTTCATTGCCCGAATGAACCTGGCCCATGAGCTATTCTTCATCTAGAGGTGGTGAGTATTTGAGTAGAATAGCAAAGGCCTGGTGATATTCTTCAATGGTTTTGTTCTCCTGCTTTAGCTCTAAAAATTCGTTCATTTTGGTTTCCAAAAATCCACGGGGACAAAATCTCTTTCTCAAATAGGTTTTTAGGTCATTCCAGGATTGAGTATTTCTGCTCAGACGGTTGGTGTCACAGTGGTTTCTCCATGCTACCCTGGCTGTTTCCACTATTTTCAACCGGCCGAGAGCCATTTTGCTCAGCTCATTATAACCTGTGACGTCAAAATACTCTTCCATGGCTTCCACCCATTTCTCCACAGCCTCACCCAGGTTCTCCCCTTCTCCTTTGAAGGGTCCTGGCTGAGTCCTATGAAGAGCTTTGCGAACATCAAGGTTAAGTTCATCATCTTCAGAGACAAGGTCTGGCCACGGTTTCCTCGTCTCATAATTCTGTCAAAAATTTATATATTAGAGAGAGAATAGTTATAAGATTAAAAAGGGAGATTCTTACTCCTGTATACCTCGAAGATTGGGGGAGGAATCTTACATTCTACCCCACTTAAAAAAGTGCGAGATGTCCTCATCTCGTAAGGTAGAGGACAACTCTTTTTCTTAAAATCCAATTTTATTTTGGGGTTCCTTATATTCTACTCAACCCAACAGAATACTGGGATAAATATCCCTTATATAGAACTCATCATTAAATAACAATTCATTCAGATCATATCATTCATATCTTTAACATGATAATGGTCCATTAGACCGAAAAATTTCCTTCTGAACATTCCTCAACGGGAATTTTAGTCAAGTTCTCAATTTATCATCCCTTAACTTGATCTACCGGTCAAGTGTTAACAATAGCAATCTGATAGCACAATCCACTAATCTCATAGTGATTTGCTGAATTCATTATCATCATTCCAGTTATGAATATCATCACAGGGACTCGTCCCATTCATCCTCATTGTGGTTTCCTCAGGTTATTATATTTCAACTAAATTTCAGAAATCATCATTTTTGAATCAGAATCCAAATCAATTCATCAATTCTCAAACAGAATTAAAAATCATATCAACCACATTCGAAATCATCATCTGGATAGCATTAACACTTATAATTTCAAGTCTTAGATTTACTCGTATATACTATCAGTAAAGAGCTGTAGTTATACTCTCGGTATATGCAGTTATACTCTCGGTATATACTGTCAGTAAAGAGCTGTAGTTATACTCTCGGTATATACGGGTAGTCACGGCCCTTGGAATTATAAGGTAAATACCATCATGTCTAGGCCTCAAGCAAGTCAGGGATTCTATATAATTGCGGTACTTCCATCTGAAGACCCAATTACCAAATTACGAATTTCAGTTTGAATATCAAATTGTATGAATTATATCACACAATTACAACCTTTTTGTGTTTCTTGATAAATTTTTGACATATTTGTCTTCTCAGATGATCTTTAATTGCTCTGATACCAACAGTGAGATCCCTGTCCCCACCGCGCAACGGATTCGGGGTACTAGCAGCGGAAGTAGCACTTCTTGCGCGGGGCAGGGTCCCACACTTGGGGCCTCATCCACGGATATCCGGATAAGAGACTAATCCATTGGTTTTCGAACCCGGAAAAACTTCCTTTATCCGGAAAGCACGGACGATTTCACTAGGATAACTTTTTACTCTAACGTAGTCAAGACCATTACTGATCAAACTGATCCGACTACACATATAAGGTACTCGATCAGATCAAGGAAGAAACTTGCACTTGGATCATTGGGATCAACGCTTTTTTCCCCATCAAGAGGCACAGTCGTTGATTCCTATCCATAGAACAATTACTATCTGGAATTTACTTTATCTATCGTAATAATAGAAATTGAGTTTCGATTTACGGATCCATCAGTCCAGCCTAACCCCATCCGATCCCATGGGTTAGCCAACTACCCAACCACTGTAGTGATGGGATCCACTAGGAAAAGAGTTCCAAGGCCCCCTAGCCGGAAGTTCATGCAAACATAAAACTAGCCACACCACTTACACCACCAATATGAAATTGCCAATTTCTTAGCATCAGCTAAGAAATTGCCTTTTTCTTAGCATCAGCTAACTTTAAAACAATCCTTTAATGAAACCATAGTACCACTGATCACAATCTTCCAAATTATCTGGTTGATTCTTAATTTCCCATCATTCCTTCATTAGAGTATCTATGGCATCATTGGCAACTAGAACGCTCACCACCTGTCCACTCAGGGGCCTTTTCAATAGTTCCTAGCCCATAATACTCGGCAATATAATAACTTATAAAAATCAAGATGGACTCTCGTTGAAAATCAGCAAGATCAACCAACAGACCCATATAAAGAGCCATGGACTCATCCATTGAAGACCAGCAAGGTCAATCAACCAGATCCATGCCCGGTTTCACAAAACATCTTACTCCTTGTTCCAATATCTTCCTTGACGCACGCGTGGGTATCCTAGGTGACCCAAACCCCGAGCACTGTATGGTCAGCACCCTCTAGGATCCTTCGCAGGTGACCTAGCGCTTCACTCATAGGCCGCTTCCTTGGTCCCTCATCCACCATACCGGAAGCTCACCATTTTAATCAAACCGAGGCTGGTCAAGACCTCGGCCAACTTTGCTACATGAGACGTCCTCCATTGACTCTCCGTCATCAGCAGTTGCAACTTTATCTACGACCTTAATCACAAGACGGTCAAAATGCTTCCCCAGCATTCTTGACATAAAACAGCCATTTACAAACAGTTTACAAATACAGTTTCTATATTAACTCTCATTTTTCCACATTATCCCTTATCAATCCACATTACTTATTCCACATTCCATTTATATGTGTACTCATCCCATCACATCATTTTCCATCTCATCACTTCAGATTCCTTCACATCACATATCATATATTCACATCCATACATATATCCACATCCATATCCACATTCACATCCATACATCCACATCTACATCGATGCATCTATTTTCACATCCACATCTACATGCACATTCATGCATCCTCATCCATACATCCACATCTACATGCACATTCACATCCATACATCCACATCTATATGCATACATTCACATCTACATGCATACATCCACATCCTCATTCATACATCTACATCTACATGCATACATCCACATCTCCATGCATACATCCACATCCACATTCACATTCACATCCATACATCTACATCTACATACATACATCCACCTCCACATTCACATCCACATCTATACATCTACATCTACATGCATACATTCACATCTATACATCTACATCTACATGCATATATCCACATCTCCATACATATATCCACATCCACATTCACATTCACATCCATAAATCTACATCTACGTGCATACGTCCACATCTCCACACATCCACATTCACATTCACATCCATACATCTACATCTACATGCATACATCCACATCTCCATGCATACATCCACATCCACATTCACATTCACATCCATACATCTACATCTACATGCATACATCCACCTCTACATCCATGCATCTACATCCACATCCTCATTCACATCCATACATCCACATTCACATTCACATCTACATGCATACATCCATACATACCCATCCACATTCACATCCATATTCTCACCCTATCACAACCCATATACATCTTATCCCATCACATACACTTCTTACCTCATCCCATACACATCCTATCACTTCTTAACTCATCTTATCACATCCTAACTCATCTCATATGCATCTTATCACATCTTATCACTTCCCATATCTTTTATGCATACCTCTATGCATGAAATTCAATTATGCTAAAAGTAACACTTTTATAATAAAATAATCATCTCTTATGCATACCTCTATGCATGAAATTCAATTATGCTAAAAGTAACACTTTTATAATAAAATATTCATCTCTTATGCATACCTCTATGCATGAAATTCAATTATGCTAAAAGTAACTCTTTTATAATAAAATATTCATCTCTTATGCATACCTCTATGCATGAAATTCAATTATGCTAAAAGTAACTCTTTTATATTAAAATATTCATCTCTTATGCCTACCTCTATGCATGAAATTCAATTATGCTAAAAGTAACTCCTTTATAATAAAATATTCATCTCTTATGCATACCTCTATGCATGAAATTCAATTATGCTAAAAGTAACTCCTTTATAATAAAATATTCATCTCTTATGCATACCTCTATGCATGAAATTCAATTATGCTAAAAGTAACTCCTTTATAATAAAATATTCATCTCTTATGCATACCTCTATGCATGAAATTCAATTATGCTAAAAGTAACTCCTTTATAATAAAATATTCATCTCTTATGCATACCTCTATGCATGAAATTCAATTATGCTAAAAGTAACTCCTTTATAATAAAATATTCATCTCTTATGCATACCTCTATGCATGAAATTCAATTATGCTAAAAGTAACACTTTTATGATAAAATAAAAGATGAATTTTCTTTTACTAAATTCTAAAAATTTTACCATAACCTCCTTTGTATGGCTGACCATTTTTCAATTTTCTACGTCTTAAAAACTAATTAAAAGTACACCAATATTGAAATTATCCTAAAGTAAACATTTTTTTTCACTTAATTGAGATAAACATTATAAAAAATTAACATTAATCACTTAACCATTCACCTAGGATAGAGAATGGTTGGTTTTGTTAGAGAAGAGAGGGGAATGCCTTTTGTAATGAGACCTAACATTATAGAGAAGACATAAAGCATAAAAACCATTTTGAAACCATAAAAATCCATAAAATAATTGAAAGAAAGAAGAACCACCAACTTACTAATGACTTTGATAGCTTTCCTTTGGCTTGATGATTTGAGGGTTCAACTCTTGTTTGAACAAGAGTGGCCACCAATCTTTGGAAGAGGAAAATGTCAAAAACTAATGAATTATTAACAAATTCATAGTTCTTGGCTTGGGTGGAGTAGAGTAACAATGCATTAGACATTGTTAATTTTCAACAAGGGGGAGGCTTCTATTTATAGGAAAATTTGAGCTCCTAACCAAACAAACTAATTCTAGAATTTTTCAAATCAGTTTGGTTGAATTTGGACTAAATTTGGATCTAGTTTGGTTCCTTTTTTATTCGGTTTGGTTCCCTTTTGATTTGGTTTGGTTCAAGAGAGAGGAGAGATAAAAATATCACATTATTTTTTAGTTTAAAACTCATTCAAGCATGTGAAATATGCACCTCCTTTAATGGACTCCCCTTCCTTACATATGTGTCAAAATGGAATGATTATACCCAAAATATCTCATATTTTTAATATTGCTCATAGTTTTTTACTAATAAACCTTGTACATATTCAACTCTTCATCTTATGTGAGCATTTACTCAATTTTGGATACCCAAAATATCTCATATTTTTTAATATTGCTCATAGTTTTTTACTAATAAACCTTGTACATTTTCAACTCTTCATCTTATGTGAGCATTTACTCATTTTTGGATACTCAATTTATCTCATTTTTTTGATATTACTTATAGTTTTTTACTAATAAACCTTGTACATATTCAACTCTTCATCTTATGTGAGCATTTACTCATTTTTGAATACTCAATTTATCTCATTTTTTTTATATTACTCATAGTTTTTTACTAATTAACCTTGTACATATTCAACTCTTCATCTTATGTGAGCATTTACTCATTTTTGGGTATCTTCTTTTACAAATTGGATTTATCTCCTCCCTACACATGGATTGATGCTATTGGCCCATAGGAACCTTAATTGGACCATAATTCAAAAATTTCTGAAAATCTAGACCCTTAGGTTAAGGTTCTTTATACCCATTTTCAATTAATTCCAATTGCACATTGGAAAGTTCTTTTTGAATTTCTGTTTCAGGGGAACTTATTTTAATAAGATGAGATAATTTTTCTATCTAAAATATTCAAAATCTGAATATTCTCTCTAGAATATTTTCTCTTTCTAAGTCAAAACAAGATCTCTTATATTTCTGAAGAGGGAATTGATTACAGAGGAAGATACTAGACATCAAAAAGGGGTTGGGGGAGGAATCTTACATGAATGAAGACCATATCTGCTTCTTTGAATTCTCTCACTGTCCTCTTCTTATCTGCATACTGCTTCTGTCGATCCTGGGCAGTCTTTTAACTGATGACCAATTCCTTGGCATCTAAAACACCGGTTCTTACTTCTGAACTCATCGTTCTGAATCCTTAAAACAGGGGGGCTCCCGAGAAAGTATTCTGGGGAAAGGTCTTCCTTTTTTAAACAGAATCTTTCTTTTATTTTAGAGAGGGAATAATTATAAGATCAGAAAGGGAGGTTCTTACTCCTATATACCTCGAAGGCTGGGGGAGGAATCTTACAGAAGAAGAAAGTTAGAAAGCAAATGGATGCAAAAAAAGGTAATTCCACCTGGTTTCAGGGCATTGCATGCCGAAGAACCAAATATGGTAGCAGAGATTGGAGAGGATGTAGAAGAAGAATTTCTTAGAACTAATTCATCAGTTGTGCCTATCTTTGAAGTTGATGTGGAAAAGATAGCAACCAAGTATGTTTTGTAACCTGAAGATGATGGGATACAGTCTTTAACTCAGAAACCAATGATTGCTCAGGGGAGGGTAACCAGTCAACTAATGAAATGGGTAATGAGCTGCTAAAGAATTTACAGATAATAAACACAGAAGAGGAGGAAGTTATTGAGATAGTTAAGCAGGCAAAGAGAGCCTTTGACCATCAAATGGAAAGAACTGCTAGGGTAGCTCAGGATGAACTGTAGGAACTAAATCTACCATAGACAGTGAAGGTGTCAGCAGCTTTGGATGAGGAGTTTAGACACCAACTAAGGGAATTATTGTTAGAATTTAAAGATGTTTTCGCATGGACATACATAGATATGAAAGGAATTGATGCTAGTTTTTGTCAACACAAAATTAATTTGAAAGCAGATGCAGTTCCAGTTGTGCAACACAGGATGAATCCTAATTATGCCAAACAGGTTAAAGAAGAGATTGATAAATTGTTAGCTGTAGGATTCATTTATCCTTTGGATGAGGTTACTTGGCTATCACCTATTGTTGTATTTCCAAAGAAGAATGAAAAGATCAGGATGTGTGTGGACTACAGGAAATTGAATGCAGCTACAGTCACTGATCCATTTCCTTTGCCTTTTTGTGATACACTACTGAATGCAGTAGCTGGACATGATATTTACAGTTTTTTGGATGGGTTTAGTGGTTACAACCAAATATTAATGGCAGCTGAAGACAGGGATAAAACAGCTTTTATGACTGAATGGGGAGTTTATGCTAGTAATGTCATGACATTTGGATTGAAAAATGCTCCCCCTACATTTCAAAGGGTGATACAGAGAGTATTTGCTGACTTCCTTACAACATTCATGCGGGTTTTCTTGGATGATTTCAGTGTTTTTGGAAAAAAGCAGGAGCCTCTTGAACACTTGAGGTTGTGTTTTCAAAAATGCAGGGAGTTTGGCCTGTCATTAAATCCAGCCAAATGTGCATTTGCAGTAAAAAGAGGAGTTCTTTTAGGACACATGTCATTTCTGAAGAAGGCATGTCTATTGATCCACAAAAGGTGGAGGCTATCGATAAGGCACCAGTACCGAGAACAATTAAATAATTGAGCAGATTTTTGGGTCAAGTGAAGTTTCATAATAGATTTTTGAGGTATTTGGCTCATGTACAAAGCTTACAAAGAAGGGTGTTGTATTTGAATGGGGAGAAGAGCAAGATAAAGCATTCAGGGTTCTGCAGAAGATGTTGACTGTAGCACCAGTTTTGATTGTTCCAGATTAGAAGTTGCCATTTCACATTTTGGTTGATGCATCTAATGTAGCAGTGGGTGCAGCTTTAATGCAAGAAACAAGCAAGGGCTAGTTCAGGCCAATTTACTATGCAAGTAGGGTCCTGACACCTGCAGAGAAGAATTACATAGTTACTGAAAGGGAGTGCTTGGGGATGATTTATGCACTTCAAAATTTCAGGCATTACCTATTGGCAAATAGGGTAATTTTTCATGTGGATCATCAGGCATTGATTTACTTGGTCAATAAACCCCACCTTTCAGGGAGGTTGGCCAGGTGGGTACTGCTTCTGCAGGAGTTTGATTATGTGGTGATACATACTCCAGGAAGACTTCATGTATTGGCTGATTATCTGAGTAGATTGGAAATAGGAGAAACTGGTTCTTCAGGGTTACCTGATCAGTTACCTGATGAAGAGTTATTTCTAGTTCAGGTGACTGACCAATCAGGGGACTGGTATGAGGATATGCTTCAATTTTTAACTAAAGGAGTGTTGCCTGCACAAATGAATAAGGATCAGAGAAAAATATTAGCATTAAGAAGTAAACCATTTACAGTCATTGCAGGAGTACTGTATAAAAGAGGGATTGATCAAGTCATTAGGGGATGTGTTCCTGAGTTCGAACAAAAAGCAATACTGGCTGAAGCTCATGCAGGTAATTCTGGAGGACATTTTTTAGGGGAAGTAACTGTAAGAAAAAATTTTTAGGCAGGGCTTTGGTGGCCTACTGTGATAAAGGATGCTCAAGGATTTACTAAGAAGTGTTTGCTATGCCAAAGGGAGGGTAGACCATTGTGAATGTGGATAGAATGCCTTTACAGCCTATCTTACCTTTGGATAGAATGCCTTTACAGCCTATCTTACCTTTGGAACCATTTCAAAAGTGGGGATTAGATTTTGTTGGTCCCGTTAAGCCACCTAGTAGGTTCACACAGAACAGGTATATTTTGGTTGCGAGACTGATTACTGTACAAAGTGGGTAGAAGCTATAGCTTTGAGGGATAATAAAGTAAGGAGTGTGGCTAAATTTTTGTATAAGAATATTATGACCAGATTTGGATGTCCAATTGAGTTAATTTTTGATCAAGGAGGGCATTTCATTAATAAAGTGATCAGTAAACTAACAGAGTTACACATGATACTGCATAAAAAATCAACTGTTTACTATCCTCAAGCTAATGGACAGGCAGAGAGTACCAACAAGATTTTAATTAGGATAATCAAAAAGTTGGTGAACCAGAACAGGACAGATTGGGATGAGAAGTTGGACTCAGCACTCTGGGCTTTCAGAACAACATTTACAGTGACTACTGGCATGACACCATTCAAGTTGGTGTATGGGTTGGAAGCAGTAGTGCCTATGGAGTTTCTTGTGCCAAGTCTAAGGGTTGCAGTTTAGCAGAGACTGTCTCCTGAACAATCAGTCAATTTTAGGAAGGAAACTTTACTAAAGTTGGAAGAAGATAGGATTCAAAGTATATTGCAGAGGTGATTCAGCAGAGAAGACAGGCTTGGATTAACAGGAATATTAAGTTTAAAATTTTTGTTGCAGGAGATTGGGTCATGGTTTACAACAGTAAACTTGGGCCTAAACCTGGTAAACTGAAGTTGAGGTATGTGGGGCCATTCCAGATAGTTCAGTGTGTGGGACCCAATACTTTTATTTTAGCTTATGTCACAGGTCAAATCATTTCTAAGCCAGTCAATGGATTTCGCCTTAAACTAATTTTGGGAGAAATAACCGACCATTAACAAGAGGGTAATATTAATGATGTGGAGGAGACAGCGCATATTTATGCATGCGAAGTGATTGGGTTGGTATCTATTTGTACGCGAGTTGAAAGCTTTTCTTCTCAGTGTTTTTCTCTCTCTGTATGCATGTCGAACCTTCAAGGTGTTTCGTTTGGAGCTGGCACTAGTTCAAAGGGAAACAATGATGAGCCACCATCGTTGCTGCGTTCTGGTAGGAAGATAAGATATCAAGGCCCTATAGTTACCGACACAACTTCAGATGAAGAGGTGGAGATAATTACACCCAATAAGGTGCTACCTTTTGCCAAGGATGATATGCTTGTGGAGTACACATTCTTGGACTTTAGGTATGACTTAATCTTCACTGAAGAAAATGTTGCATGGCTTAGAAAGATTGGTTTATTAGATTTTGCAAGGTTGCCTTGGGAAAGTTGGAGGTAGAACCAAATGCCAGCAGTTTATTTGAAGCATTTGCAGTTGAATGATGCTCATATTTTTGAAGATGAGTACTTCACTGAAGAATTGGTGGCCAAGGTGTTTGATCTTTCTACTGCAAATGATAATGAAGTTGGAAAGGCTACTGAGAAAGTCATGTCTAAGGCTTTTGGTCAGTCTCAGGGAGAACGACATTATTATCAGCTGTCAGGTATGAAGAATCCAGTGAGATTGCAGCAAATAAAGTGGTTCATAGAGAGGGTATTTTTGCTGATCAAGTCTTGTTAACCTATGAGACGGACATTGAGACGTACTATGTTTTACGTCATGTAATTAGTTTAACTATTCTGAGTCATGGGCTTGTCGGCATCATATGCAAAGGATAAAGGGATTGGGTGATCGCCGATGAGAGAAGCACCTTGAATATCAGCAGGGTAAGGGTTAGGATCAGTCGGCCATGTATGGACGCCCATTTGTGAACGGCCAAGTCACCTATAAGTGTCAAATGTAACCCTAAAACTCTCATTCTCATGTGTTGTGAATACAAGAGTGCTCTTGCCTTATCTTCTTGGTTTCCTTATCCTGCGTGAGAGAGAGAGAGAGAGTGAGAGAGCGATCGAGCATTGTGTAGCAGCACGACGGCGGCGAGGCGGTAGAGCGGTGACGGCTCCTCCTTCACGGCTGCGACGCGGGAATCCTTCACGGCAGCGATTTGAGCGGTGAGTGACACACCTTTGCATTCTGTTTGAGCTTGCTTTCCTGGTTGTATGCTTGTAGCCATTCGTGGCTCGCATACGGTGTTCGGCAAGTCCCCAGCTACGACCTGTGCAGCAAAAGCGCACATTTTTGGCGCCTGCCGGGGAGATGCCCTGCACCAAGCTCTAGTTTGCAGCTCGGGCTGCTGCGTGAAGTGAAATTTACACTGTAGGAAAGGCGACTGTGTGTTTGTTGTCGAGGTGTTTCTGTGTTTTGCAATTTGTTTCTGCAATTCTGTGACTTTTGTTATTTTTCCGCTCCGCGTGCGTTTCATTCTCTGGTTTTCTACATGCGAGGGGGATTTCTGAATCCCCAGGCCTGCGCTATGTGCGAACTGCGCCGCGGCCAAGGCTGAACCCTAGAAAGAAACCCTAGAAAACGTATCCCAAAAAAAAAGAGAAAAAGAAAAAGAAAAAATTAATTAAAAATAAAAAATAAAAAAATTAAAGAAAAAAACCAAACGTGTGGTGAGGAAAGATTTTTTATTTGGAGAAAAAATTTTTGAAAAGAAAAAACCCCCAATCGACCCCGACCTCGGCCTCGGTCTTTTGATATATATATATAGGAGAGTGAGCCTCCATAGCTTTCTTTCAAGTGAGAGCTTATGGGAAGTTGTGCCCTATATGTAGCCCACTCCCCAAGGAGTGAAGTGAGCATGTGGAATAAAGCCTTCACCCTTTCCTCCACAAGCAAATAGGCCTTCACCCCTTTCCCCACAAGAAAACAGACTGTTTTGAGGACCACAAGAGCTCTGGATAGGCGAACACCATGCTATAAAGCACGCTAGGACCCTTTAAATGATACGCTCGTTTCGAGCTATCACACGTCCTAGTTCAGATTCGACCATAAGTAAGGGGGTTAGAAACAGGTTAAAAACAATACAAAAACAAGTAAAAACGGGGTGTAAAACACCTAAGAAACCACTTGTGTGGGCTTCAAAGATAGTCACCAACGCCCGTAGGGTACCCACGTCACATGCATCTATGCTCTGGTCGCGTACTAGAGCCTGAGCCACTAGAAAGCGTTTCAATTTACGCAGGCTCACACCATCCCTCCACGTTAGCATCTTGGCCTTCCGCTGGAACCCAAGGAAGTGCAACCCAAGATCCACGAATAGCGGCTAGTGACTCGTCCTCTGACTCAGAAGCCATGGAAGGGCACCCTACCAAGAACCCTGAGGAGACAAGCCAAAACATGCAAGTTTGGGCTCCACAACCTGGATCTAGCATGTTTAGTCGTCTAATAGAGGCCTTTAGTAGAGCTACACGCTCTGAACATGCGACAAGCAAAGTAAATGAAGAAGGAGGGGTAGTAGATTCACCATTCACATCTTATGTAGACCCTACCCTCCCAAAGAGTGTCCATGTGGATATTCTACCCACTTCATTTAATGAGGGCCCTACTGAGCTACCACCTTCCGACACGCTTCCTAAAGTAGAGGTCCCTAGAAGTCAATCCATAAGAAGTGACATTGCGTCCACTTCAAGAGAACCGTTTGGCACTCCAAGTCTAGATGGGATATTTCTCAATGAAAATTGGGAATATGATCTACACACAGAGACTCTAACTGACCTATACACGGGTTACACATACCATGTAGGTTGGTTAGAAGTCCTACAATCTACATCTAGCGCCACTAATCTAGAGGAGCAACAACAAATGATATGTGAGGTTATTCATAGAATTATCCAAATTGAGAGGCAAAATAGGGGAGTGAACTTAGGTTCCATTGGCCCTATGAGATTTTTGGATACAGGCAAGGCCAAACAACCAACCCTATCACAATTCGGTGAGTCCCATAGACCCTTCATATGTTGTTTCGCCTGGGGTCTCAATGCAGGTTGAGCCCACGAGCAGTAACTTTAGCTTTCCAACCTTGGCTCAACTTTCCATTAAGGAATCCACAATGCCTACCCCAATGATGAGCATGACGGAAAGTGCACCTATTACCGCTGTAGTTAGTACGACGCCGCTACCTAGTGGAACAGTACCTACAACAGTGCGTGCCAGTGCCTATCGACCATATGTACCTATCACTACTCATGCTCATCTAGCTCCTATGTCTCTTAGTATGCCAATGGAGTATGCTCCATGACTGTAAGATTTCTCCCCAGCCTCTCAAAATGTCCAGTATCTTCCCCCTGTAATCAATTTTCTCTTCAGAAATATAAGAGATCTCGTCTCTGCCTGTTTTGACATAGAGAGAGAGAGAAAATATTCTAGAGAGAGAATATTCAGATTATGAATATTTTTGGATAAAAAAATAACTCATCTTATTAAAATAAGTTCCCCTGAAACAGAAATTCAAAAAGAACTTTTCAATGTGTAATTGGAATTAATTGGAAATGGGTATGAAGGACCTTAGCCTAAGGGTCTAGATTTTCAAAAAAATTTGGATTATGATCCAATTAAGGTTCCTATGGACCAATAAGATCAATCCATGTGTGGGGAGGAGAGAAATCCAATTTTGTAAAAGATGATACCCAAAAATGAGTAAATGCTCACATAAGATGAAGAGTTTACTGTGTACAAGGTTTATAAGTAAGAAACTGAGTAATATCAAAAATATGAGATATTTTGGGTATCCAAAAATGAGTAAATGCTCACATAAGATGAAGAGTTGAAAATGTACAAGGTTTATTTAAAGTAAAAAACTATGAGCAATATTAAAAATATGAGATATTTTGGGTATCCAAAAATGAGTAAATGCTCACATAAGATGAAGAGTTGAAAATGTACAAGGTTTATTAGTAAAAAACTATGAGCAATATTGAAAATATGAGATATTTTGGGTATAATGATTCCATTTTGACACATATGTAAGGAAGGGGAGTCCATTAAAGGAGGTGCATATTTCACATACTTGAATGAGTTTTAAACTCCTAATTCAAGTCTAGTTGCAAAAAGTTAGCTCAACTGACCTAAAAATGGTCAAAAATTGACCAAACTCTGTTGGAAAATTCTAGAATCAGTTTGTTTGGTTAGGAGCTCACTTTTTCCTATAAATAGAGACCTTCCCCTTTGTTGAAACTCAACAATGTTTAATGCATTGTTACTCTACTCCACCCAAGTCAAGAACTATGAATTTATTAATAATTCATTAGTTTTTGACATTTCTCTCTTCCAAAGATTGGTTGGCCACTCTTGTTCAAACAAGAGTTAAACCCTCAAACCATCAAGCCAAAGGAAAGCTTTCAAAGTCATTAGTAAGTTGGTGATTCTTCTTTCTTTCAATTATTTTATGGATTTTTATGGTTTTAAATGGTTTTTATGCTTTATGTCTTCTCTATAATGTTAGGCCTCATTACAAAAGGCATTCCCCTCTCTTCTCTAACAAAACCAACCATTCTCTATCCTAGATGAATGGTTAATTGATTAATGTTAAGTTTTTTTTATATAATGATTATTTTATTATAAAAGTGTTACTTTTAGCATAATTGAATTTCATGCATAGAGGTATGCAAAAAAGATGATTATTTTATTATAAAAGTGTTACTTTTAGCATAATTGAATTTTATGCATAGAGGTATGCATAAAAGATGATAATTTTATTATAAAAGTGTTACTTTTAGCATAATTGAAATTCATGCACAGAGGTATGCATAAAAGATGAATATTTTATTATAAAAGTGTTACTTTTAGCTTAATTGAATTTCATGCACAGAGGTATGCATAAAAGATGAATATTTTATTATAAAAGTGTTACTTTTAGCATAATTGAATTTCATGCACAGAGGTATGCATAAAAGATGAATATTTTATTATAAAAGTGTTACTTTTAGCATAATTGAATTTCATGCACAGAGGTATGCATAAAAGATGAATATTTTATTATAAGAGTATTACTTTTAGCATAATTGAATTTCATGCACAGAGGTATGCATAAAAGATGAATATTTTATTATAAAAGTGTTACTTTTAGCATAATTGAATTTCATGCACAGAGGTATGCATAAAAGATGAATATTTTATTATAAAAGTGTTACTTTTAGCATAATTGAATTTCATACATAGAGGTATGAAAAAAAATGATTATTTTATTATAAAACTGTAAAGAAAAAAAATGATTATTTTATTATAAAAATTTTACTTTTATCATATTGAATTTCGTGCATAGAGGTGAAAAAAAAATAAATTATTATTTTATTATAAAAATATTACAAAAAAAATGATTATTTTATTATAAAAGTGTTACTTTTATCACAATTGAAATTCTTGCATAGAGGTGTGCATAAAAGATGATTATTATATTGTAAAAATGTTACTTTTATCATAATTGGATTTCATGCATAGAGGTATGCATAAAATATATTTTTATACTAAAAGTGTGGTTTTCATCATAAATGGATTTTATGCATAAATTAGATGCATAAGAGAAATTCTTTTATTCTAAAAGTGTAATTCTACTAAATTGAATTTATGCATAAGAAGATGCATAAAAGATTGATTTTAATTCAAAAGTGTCATTCTCATCTAAATTGAATTTATGCATAAGAAGATGCATAAAAGATTGACTTTAATTCAAAAGTGTCATTCTCATCTAAATTGAATTTATGCATAGGAAGATGCATAAAAGATTGAATTTTAATTCAAAGTGTCATTCTCATTTAAAATGAATTTATGCATAGGAAGATGCATAAAAGATTGATTTTTATTTCGAAAGTGTTAGTCTCCTTAAATGAAATTTATGCATAATTAGATGCGTAAAGAAATCTTATATCAAATATAAGAATTCCCTTGTATTCTATAAATAGATATGGGAAGGGATAGGATGTGATAAGAGATATATGAGATGTGATAAGATGTGATAAGATGCATATGAGATGATGTTGCATGACGAGTGGAGAATCAATGCAAGGATGCAACAAAAAGATGCAAGCAGGAAAACAAGTGACATTCTTATTTAGGGATCTTGTAAAGAGTTCCAAGTTGTAGATGAGTGTGGGAGTGGGCTTAAGAATAATCCCACATGGGAAGTTCTGGGAGTTTTAGAGTTTTTGTATAAAAAGTGGCTCATTTGAGAGCTTAGGTACACTTTGGGCTAAGTTCATGATGCAAGAGCTCCTTTGAGAGAGCTACTCTCCCTCTTCTCCATAGAGGTGAAGACTCTTCTCTCACCCTACATCTTTGTATGAGATAAATCTCTTCATTGAATCAATAGCAATGCCATGAGTTTTTCTCATCCTCTTCTCTAATCATTTTACTCTTATGCATGCTTTTAGTATTTCATTTTTATGTATGTGGGCTGATTTGAAGCTTTCATGGAAGCTTGATGCTTGTGTGCATGCTTGTAGGAAGATAGGAGTGGAGTGAGGTCTTTCTCTTTGCTTGTGTGCATAGTGATTGTGTTCCTCTTGCTTGTATTTGTGAATGAATGGGTGTGTAGGAATGAGGACAAGTTGAGCTTGTGTGTGTGCTTAGTCTAGTGTCATGTGATGGTAACCATAAGCATTCTCTCCATTTGTGGATAAGCTTTTGTGCACCAGTACGGGTTGAATCCCTAGCTCCGAAAGGGATGCAAATCCTATTGGATTGAGCTACACGTGGATCATACTACTCTTGCTACAAGTGAGAGAGTTTTCCGTCTCTCCATTGGCACCGCTGCCGGGGAGAAGACTCAAAACCGGTTGAGAAGCTTGCATTACTACCACTATTTCTTTTTGTTTTTAGGTTTAGGGTTAGCATGAGTGTGGAATCTCGGAGCTAGTGATTAGAAGAGAAAAAAATAGATTAGCACTTACTTGTGCAGTTGAGATCTACTCCCGCTAATGTTTTCTCATTCATGTATATGCTTTCCATGGTTATTTTCATCGTTGTGTTCATTTTTTGTTCATAGATTAGAAACGAAAATTTGAATTAAGCTCAATGCATTAGGTGTGAGCTTATTCATTATGCATTAAACTTGTGCTTAATGTATTAATGCGTTATGGCTTAAGCTTAATGCATTATGCAATAATACAATAGATTAATGCTTAATGCATTATAAGCCAACTGGCTGTGAAGGTGGGCCAGGCACAAGGCTGCCTAGACGCGCTGTTCGCTGACGTGGAGAAGGCGTTGAAGGCGGAAAGTGGGGTGGCCGCGTGGAAGTAGTGGGCGGCTGTGCAGCAGCTGCGAAGGCAAAAGGCCACCTGGCCGCTGAAGGGTGACTGTGGAAGGCGAGCGGAGAGGGTGTTGAAGGAGGACGAAGTGGCGGCTGCTGCTGTAGAGTGGCCGCAAGAAGGCAGGGCGGGGAGGTCTAGGCGTTGTTGACGGCAGCGGCTGGCTGAAGCAAACGAAGACGGCGCAAGTAGCCAAAGCAGGCGAAGGAAAAGAAGCCGAGGGGCTGCAGAAGAGCGAAGGAAGGCTGCAACTGCTGGCTGGCGTGGAGGCAGTTGCGAAGGTAGTGGCCGGCGTGGAGGGCGCCTGGGTGCGAAGTGGCCAAAGGAGGCGAAGCAAGCGTTGACGGCAGTAGTGAGGCGAAGGTCGACGGAAGAAGAAAGAGGACAGACTGCAGCGAAGGCAGCAGCTGAGAGCATGGGGCGTTGGTGGACATTGCTGGGCTGACCCGTGCAAGGACTCGAAGGCCGGCACAAAAGGCGACGAAGCGCAAGGTGGCTGTATCTGAGGTGGTATCTGAAAGAGCAGAGTGGAGCCACGTGAAGGGAAGGCGAATCCGTAGAGAAAGAAGGCGCACGATCCGGAGGCGGCAGAAATATAAGGTTAGTACCTTTTTTTATTTTTTATTTTTTTATTTTTTATTTTTTGTTAATTTTCATGTTTTTGCATTTTTTTTAAAAAATAATAAAAATAAAAAACAATAAAAAAAACAATAAAACAATAAAAATTTAAAAAAAAAGAGAAAAGAAAAGAAACAAAGGAAGAATAATTTTAAAAAAATTAAAAAAATTTTAAAAAAAATTGTGTTTTATTTTGAGTCCATATTTTTTACATAATTTTCATTTTTTTAAAACTTTTGTAAATTTTTTTGCATAATTAGTGTAACTTGCATTTTTAAATTTTTTTTGTAATTTTATGCATAATTAGTATTTTGTGTAATTAGTTAAAAAAATAAAATAAAAATAAAAAAATAAAAATAAAAATAGATAGTTACACACATATTCAAGTTAGTTGCATTTAGTGGTTAGATAGGGTTTAAAAATATATATATATACATAAATATATATATATATATATATATATTTTAAATTTTTAAAAAAAACAAACAAACCTTAAAATTTGACCTTATGCACTTGCGGTCGAGACGTCATATAGACACTGCCATAGGGCCTAGGGCACCTTCGAGAGTACCTATGCTGGAAAGTGGGACCCAATCGGTAGGAAATTTGGCAGATATTGCTGAAACCTTTTTCGAATCCGAATCTGATACCCTTTCCAGAACAACTAGCTCATTGTCCATGGACAATCTAGGGCCGTCAAATAGTCATCCCTTAGCCCCAAATAGGACACCCACAAGATCTTTTAATCCATTTGAAGCCGACACCATGGGGTTACCACTCAATGTGAGACTTCAATATGTCTACACGAATGCTCAAGGAGCTGAGATCTTTAGGGATCCACAACAACGGTATCTTGTTAAGATCGCAGACTTTTTCTCAGAGCTTGATAGAGCACCTCTAGTCAATGACCAGGGTAACATGTACATGGGTGGAGATGGTGTTCATTACGAAGTCACCTATCATCCAGAGAATGTAGACAAATTAGGGGAGCTCTCTAAAAGCGAGTTCTTGGACTTATCAAAGCTTTCCAGAGCAAGGGAGTCTAGAGATGATTGGCTCATTGAGCCGGACATGCTTGGACCATCCAATGCCCAGTCCTCAAAGCCATCCATAGATAATTTACTTCTTGTAGATCTAAATTTGGAAAGGGATAGGAAAGGCAAGAGCAAAATGGATCAGGGGGCTGAGAACCAATGGGAGTTTGTACGACAAATTCCAGTGACAAAGGTCTTACAGGATGACCCACTTCAAGAGGTCTATAAGGACACTTTAGAAGGATATTATGCCACAACTAGATTGCCAGAGCTAGATCTTCCGCTAGCACTTGTGGTGGTAGTCGAGAAGCTTGTAGGACACATGAACTGAATCGTTGATAAATGGGCCAATGAATACCGAACCTTGGATTGGAAGGAGATTCGGGAGCTCACATGGAAAGGACAACCATTATTCATGGAAGTGTTCTCAACAAATACAGCTAAACCAGGAGAGACAGCCTTTCTTGGAGAAAGTGTTGCTCCTCCCCTACGAGAGTTCATTAGAGAGGGACCCTCAACATCAAAGTGGACCACTGCAAGTAGCCCAACTCTAGCACCAAGATATTATCCTACACCAAAAGTGCGACCACAAATCACACCACAACAACGTTTTTCTCACTATGACAATTGGAGGGTAGGGGAGCCAACTCGGCCTCCCATAAATGCACCTCCTGAAATGCGGGTAACAAGATCTTTGGAGGGGATTGGTGAGGCAGGTAATAGGGAACCCACACCAATTTGGGATGCATGTGGACCATCTTACCAAAGAGAGGAACAATTCCCACTGAGAGTGAGAGGCCGTAGGCCCTATGATGAGTATTCAAGACAAGTAAGGCCATCAACTCTTCAGAAACTGGTAAAGAAGTACGAAGGGTCGGGAGATCCATATGACCATGTAGCAGCATTTAGTCAAGCAATTCGAGCTGACTGACAAGCATACACAAATTGAAGGATTTGGGCTCACTCTTGAGGGAAAGACCCTTGCTTGGTTTCAAGAACTAGAGGCTTCAGACAAATCTGCTTTACGAGTTCTGGAAGAGAGATTCATTGTGGCTTTTTCCTTGATGGGGATTCAACATGACGCGGTAGCAAACATCTACTCTTTCAAGCAAGGGGAGACTGAGAGTGTTAGAGATTGTGTAAATAGAATGAAGCAGTACATTAATCGTTGCCCAGAAGATGAGAAGCCCACCCAGAGTCGATTAATTTCTCTCTTCTTAAAAGGACTCAAAAATTCAACACTGCATACACATCTCTATGCAAAGAAGCATACAAATTTCAATGAGTGCTGCCATGATGCTATGGATTTCACAGATAACTTCAAATTCCAAGATGGTACTAGCCCTGAGGTGAAACCTAGAGATCAGTGGGGTGATGACCAAAGTTCAGGGTCTAGTGCGCTAGTAAATCCAGACCAGATAGCTAACCTAGTACTAAAGAGATTGGGACAAACCTATCGCCCACCCATGCAGCCACAACAACAGCAGCAGGAGTGTACTACCTACAGGTCCTCATCTTTGTGGAGCATGTGGCGGTAACCATAAAACCGAAGAATGTAATACCTTTTCTCCTCTAGTCACAAACCAACCCACAAAGAAGTGGTGCCAGGCCCGTGCTTGGAACTTTACCCACACCACACAGGAATGTACTCGCATTGCAAGAATGAGATAGGAGCGTGAGCAGCAAAGGGGTGGAGTAACTCCACAAATGCATCAACAGTATACTAATTTTGAACGTAAGCCACCGATGGCACAAGAGCAAGCACGACCTGTTCTTGGAGCTCAACCTCCTGCTCCTACGGACTGCTCCTGTGAGGGTGTTGACTATGACAATTCAAATATGTGTAGAGACTTGGTAAACCCAGGCTATGTGGAGGAGGAATATGCATCATATTTATCTAAGGAAAATCTCTTTGATAGTCCCGCATATCCAAGCCAGGCAGCACTGGTGGAGGCTCAACCAGGGGAACAAAATTCTTTGATGTTGCTAGGCGGCTACCAACCTAGGACTCCAGGCCCCTCAGGTCAATGGCAGCAAAGGAAAGTAGAAGCCAAACTAATGGGCCCCTGTTATGAGTGCGGAGAACCCCATTGGGCTCGTGATTGTCTACATCACTCAAGGCAAGCATCTCGATCCAATACAACAGTACCACAATTTTGAAAGATATTGTCTAGGGTGTTGTGTAGAACACTTCCCAAAGGATTGTTTGTTGCTGAAACCACATGAGGAAGGCACCTCTCAACCAAAGGTCTCACTCAACCTTGTAGGGGCAGTTTCATCGCCACCTTCATCAAAGAATGAGGATGTCGTGCCACTTAGAGTCACGACTAGATCACAGACACGAAATGCCGAAATGCAGACTGATGAGACACCTCGAACTAGGGATGCAAAGGCAAATCTAGTGGACAAGACCCTACATTCCAATAGAAAAAGGAGCACTAGGAGGAAAAAGAACCGCAACAAGCGAACTAAGAGTGCATCCACTAGTTCTCAAGAAGTCTCTAAACAAAACATGAAGGATCAAGCGTTTACATCCCAAGAAGTGCATGAGGAGCATCAACCTCAACCTGGGCCTAGTGCTAAACAAGATGAGGCTAGTACGACCGAGGATAGTTCTCGAGGATAGTTCTGGGGGTTCTGTTTTTGTGGATAAGGTGAATGAGACTCTAGATGCCATCATTGATGCTCATAGAAGTTGCATTGCAGCTTTATCTGAGCTACCCAAGAAGCTTCAAGAATACCCAAACCCTTGTGAGGAGAAGATCAATCTAGCTGTACATCAGCAACTCATTAGGGAAGCTCAATCAATACTTGAGGGACCACCTATCCCTCGGGGCCCAACCTCTCTTAAGCCAACATTAGAAACCATACCAGAAGTGTCATCAAGTCGGGAAATGAAAAGTGAGCTCATCTCACAATCTCATAGCGAGAAGTCTGCAACAATTGCCACCCCATTGAAAGAAGGTATTCTGCCGCCACCTAGCCTTGCCTTCCCATGCAATAATGAAGTTATTGATGCTAACGCGAGGACATGGCAAATGAGATGTGGGCAGCAGTTCATGAGAAAGTTAATGAGAATATGTCCTCTATTATCTCACCTCCATTCTCTGAGGTGGATTTTACCAGGGGCACAGAAAACAACTTTAGACGTCCAAGCATCCAGGAGGAAGTTCAAAAAATTGTTTCTCCTAGAAGTAAGCATACAATGAAAACCTTACCATCATATTTGGGAGAATATGAGAACTATTCTCAAACCTTGAGGATACCCTCCATGCATAGAAGGTTGACAAAGGAGATGGATATGGGTATCGTACAAGCTATTTTGTCAGCACCAGTGGCTTGTACCTTACCTTTGCTTGATTTGATAAAGCTTCGACCTGAGTTGTGGAATGATATTGCCACATGTTTGTCAGAGCAGGTATTGCTACAAAAGGGTCACCATCATTGTACTATACACTTTGAGACAAAGCATGTTATGCCAGTTCCTATCAACAAAGTAGGAAAATTTTGTGAGGACGATCAGGGAAATGCTACCCTTCCATTAGAAGTGCGAAAAGTAGCTTCAACTGCAATACTTGATAGTGGTGCAGGAGTGGGCATTGTGACAAGGTCCATTTGGGAAAAGTGGGAAAAACCAGCTATTAGGAGTACCACGATGCGCTTGCAGCTAGCAGATGGAAGCTTAGAACATCCCCTTGGGCTGCTTGAGAACATATTGGTCACCACATGTGGGATTGAATATGAGCACACCTTTGCAGTAGTGGATTTTGGAAAACATCCAAACTATGAAGTGATATTGGGTAGACCATTCATGCGACAATTTTAAATGATTCAAGATTGGGGATACAATTATTTGTACCTCCGACATGATTCTGTCATCACAAGGGTCAACCTAAAGAATCACTCATATCGTGATGTAACAAGGTCTCCAATAGATGAGTTTGATTCTGCTTCATCTGAGGGCTCAAGAGTTACATTGTCAGATGGGCGAGAAGATCTGTGGATGTGTGGAGCCTCATGTAGGGATTTCAACACTAAGAGACTTAAGGGTAATCGAAGTGTATCAGATGAGGCATACATTCCACAACCCTTCCCTGAGCACTTAATTGATCCACTAGAATGGAGTCATGTCCTTGCAACATTATCGACATGTGCTTTACCTAAGCCAATTCAATTTTGTGACTCAGATGGATATGACATTATTCCTATACAAATGGTACAACCACGTGACCTTCTAGATGTTTTGTACTATGGGGATGCGTCCACAACAGCACTGCATGTAGAGGAAGTCTCAGTGGAGGATTTAACACTCGAATCTGCTAATGATGCTGATAAGGAAGATGGATGGGACTCTGATTTTGATAATGATGTGATAATCCCTGAGGAAGAGTTAGGAAAGGCACGCCTACTCTTGAGAGGAAGGGAGGTTCAAGTAGAGATCCCTTGGAGCCGACCTAAACGTAAATGCTGTAAGAGCCATAAGAGAATCCATAAACAAGATGAGAGGGAACGACGTGAGAGACTACAAAAAGAAAAGGAGGAGTTTAAGAATGAACACTCTCGACTTCCACCTCACTTCTCAGAAAAGAATGGATATCTATACTATGTCCAAGCACAAGATAGTATCAAAGACCAAGTAAAACGATCAGATGGATTCCAACCAGGAGAAAAGCTAAAAACTGTTAGCAAAAATTGTAAAAAAACGAAGAAACAAAAACCAAAACTCAAGTCTCAAACCGATTCAAAAGAGAGTGTCGGAAGTGCAAAGATAACGGTTGAACAAAAAAATCTGATGCAAGATTGCAAAGGAGAGCTCAAAACCACATGGTCTTCAATGAGTGAAGACTCAACAAGTGGACAAGAACGAGGTCTCAATGTTCCCCCCAACTTCACACAGTACACTCTTCAAGATCGGAAGATTGTTCTTCAATAGCCCATGCAACAAAAGCCAAGCATGCCAGGGGTTTCATATGATGGTCCAGAAGATGCAAAAAAAATTGATATCGCTAAGCCAGGAGAAGAGCCTCGCTATGTGTGGATTGCCACAAACTTGTCCTTAGATGAGGAGAAGTTATTAATTCAAACAATAAAGGAGTATCGCGATGTCTTTGCTTGGAGTTATAAAGACCTCAAAGGAGTTGATCCAAGCATATGTCAACATACAATTCCATTGCGAGAGGATGCAAAGCCTTCCAAGCAACATCCTTATACCTACAATGAGAATTTTGCACGAAAGATAAAAGAAGAAATAGACAAGCTCTTAGAGGCAGAATTTATCTATGAGATTGAACACACTGAATGGGTCTCCCCTATTGTAGTGGTGCCCAAGAAAAATGGAAAACTTCGAGTATGTGTAAACCTCAAAAAGGTAAATGCAGCTACTGTATATGATCATTACCCACTTCCAATCACGGATCATGTTCTGGAGCGAGTTGCAGGGAAAAAGGCATATAGTTTTTTGGATGGATTCTTTGGTTACAATCAAGTGTCAATTGATCCAAAGGATCAACACAAGACAGCCTTTGCTACTGAAGATGGCATCTTTGCCTATCGTGTTATGCCATTTGGTCTAACAAATGCACCAGCAACCTTTCAACGGTTAATGAGTCATGTATTCAAGGAGTACCTTAGGCAATTTCTTGAGATCTTCATGGATGATTTACGTGTTCACTCACAAGAGCGTGATGATCATATAGAACACCTCAGACTTGTGTTTCAAAAGTGTCAGGTTTATCGTATATGCTTAAATCCAGACAAGTGCAAATTCATGGTAAGACAAGGGAAAATTTTGGGCCATATTGTTTCTCGCAATGGGATTTCAACAGATATGGATAAAATTGATGTCATTGTCTCATTACCTCAGCCTATCAACCCTAAAGGGGTACAAACATTCATGGGACATTGTGGCTATTATCGTCGATTCATCTACATGTACGTTGTCCTAGCCAAACCATTATATGCTCTTCTTGTAAAGTTTAATTGGACTGATGAGTGTGAGGAATCCTTTGAAAAGTTGAAGCAAGCATTAGTGAGTGCACCCATCTTACGGGCACCAGATTGGAACCAAATCTTTCATGTCCATATTGATGCTTCAAACTTTGCAATTGGATGTATTTTGGCTCAATCGGGAGAACATAATAAGGATTTCCCAATCTCATATGCTAGTCGACAGTTGAACAATGCTGAGAAGAATTATACCACAACAGAAAGAGAAGGTTTGTCCATGATATATGCAATGAAAAAGTTTCGCCATTACCTTTTGGCAAACAAATTCATATTTTTTGTGGACCATCAAGCATTGCTATATTTGGTGAATAAGCCTTGTGCAACTGGAAGGATTGTGAGGTCGTTTATCATCCTTCTTGAGTTTGACTTTGAAGTGGCAATCCGAAAAGGAACAACTCATCTTAGGGCAGATCATTTGTCTCGAATCACCTCTGGCGAAGCTCCTGGGTGTGGATGATGATATGTTAGATTCAACACTTTTCCTTGTAGAGACAGCTCCTAAATGGTCTGAATCCATCTTAGAAATTTTGACAAGTGGGCAGATACAACTAGTGGGTCCTAATGTGGACCTATGGCGACCATTCAAGTTAATCTCAGGGAGATTATATCGTCAGGGTAATGATGGAGTGTTGCGGCTTATACCTAACCCTGACCAATATGAGGAGATCTTGGAATGGGCACATGCGGGTATCGGTGGAATCCATGCATCAGCTACTACTTGTGTGCGACGTATATCTCAGGATGGGCAATGGTGGCCTACCATGCATGCGAATGCTGAAAAATTTGTTCGCAACTGTGCTTCATGTCAAATTCAACAACCAATTCATAATGTCACATTATTCCAAATTTCAACTACACCAAGTTGGAGTAAGTATATTGTGGACTATCTTCAGCATGGTCATACTGATCAAAAAATTCCTAAATATCGAAAGCATGCTATTGAAGTTGAAGCGGCAAACTATATGCTGATAGAGGGCCAACTCTACAAGAGGGGCAAGGATGGCAACTTACGCATGTGTGTATGTGAAGCTGACTACTTGAAAATCTTGACTCAGGCACATGCAGGTGTTGGGGGTGGAGACTTTTCGGGCAATACCACAGCTAAGTTGATTAGGTGGTCTGGGCTTTGGTGGCCAACCTTACAAATGGATGCCGAAGAATATGTAAAACGTTGTGACGATTGTCAAAGGACCAAACCTCCCATCACAAAGGACAATATGCCATTGCTGCCGATGTTAAGCACACGTGCTTTTACAAAATGGGGTATTGATTTTGTCGGTCCCATTAAACCTCCAGCTCGTCACACGCATGCCGAATATATTATAGTCGCAAACTGACTATTTGACCAAATGGGTAGAGGCAAAGGCTACAGTTAAAAATGATGCCAAAACCATAGCCAAGTTCTTGTATGAGTATGTGTTTACATGCTATGGCTTACCTATTGAAATCATTAGTGATCAAGGTATGCACTTTGTGAATGAGGTCATAGAGTTTTTGCTTCAAGAATTTATGGTAATTCACAAGCGTTCTGCACCCTATCATCCCCAGACCAATGGACAAGCTGAGAGTACTAACAAGATTCTCTGCACAGCACTCACAAAGATTGTTGAGGGACATAGGACTGATTGGGAGCAAAAGTTGCACTCAATTCTTTGGGCATATAGGACATCCTATAAAACATCTGTGGGCACAACCCCATTTGAGCTTGCTTTTGGGCTAGATGCAATTCTTCCCATTGAATTTCTTGTACCTACTTTACGAGTTGCTAAACAATTGGACTGGACTGGTCATGAGCTTTCACAACGCATTGATGAATTGGAAAAGCTTGATGAGACTCGCTTATTGGCGATAATGGGGATGTATGCCGAGAAGAGGGGACCCTACTTTACGAGTTGCTAAACAATTGGACTGGGCTGGTCATGAGCTTTCACAACACATTGATGAATTGGAAAAGCTTGGTGAGACCCGCTTATTGACGGTAGTGGGGATTTATACCGAGAAGAGGGGACCTTGTGCTCTTGTACACACTTAAGAAGCATAAGAGAAAGCTCAAGAAACGTGGCCTAGGACCGTTTGTGATTAATGAGCTTACTCCAAGTGGTGCAGTGCATTTAGAGACACTAGAAGGTGAGAAAATGCCTAACTTCATTAATGGAAGTCGTCTCAAGAAATACAATGAACCATTAACTGAAGCCATGCTTCAACAAATGCATGCTACACACACACGGAAAGAAGCACATGACCTACTTAAACGTTAGGCTCAAGAAGAGGCTAAAGCTAGAGTTGCAAAAGCCAAGGAGCGTCGCAAGGCTTCTATGTTGGCCTTACAGTTGGCTATGATAACAATATGTCGATCCTTTCAATATTCAAGTGTGTCTTCATCTTCATGAGACTACCTACTTTTTCTTTGCCTTAATTGACTCTGGTGCAGATTATAATGTTCTCTCGTTTGACACATGGATAGCCTTGGGACAACCAACACTTGTGCACATTCCTATTGACTTACAAAGCTTCTCAAGTGAAGATAACCCTATAGAGGGAAAATATGTCATTATGATGTCCATTCAGGTCAGTTCTCTTTTAGGTGGCAAGTAAGTCCAAGGCAGTGGTAGAGGCTGTTCTCGGTCGATCATGGTTAAGTGCTACCAATTGTTCATTAGATTAGAAGAATAGACAATATAAATTGCAAATTGATTCTGATTGCATCTTGGGATCTGCTACTCCACGAGCTTTATCATGTCAAAAGGGTGGTGTTTCTACCTTACACAACCCACTTTCAAAATCTGCTCTTGAAGCTCCAACACAAATGATGTGGATAATCGATGAGTCCTCAAGTGAGGGCCATGGCTGGCATGTTCCAACTACTTTAGTCACTGCTCAAAGAAGGCAAAGCAAGAAGGAATTATCAATTTGGCTACCCAAAGATGCGTACAAACTTGTACCATCTAGCCTAGTTGCTAAGCCTCCTAAAAAGCACATCTTTTCCAAGCCTAAACCTCAGATTGTTACGCATTGGGTCCTAACGCATGTTCTTAAAGCACAAGGCTATTATGAGGGTGCAATAGCACTTTGGCTTCCCAAATGCCATGGTTTTGTAGAGGTAAAAGAGTGTATCAATAAAATTCCAAAATCCACCCTTGGTTTTCCATATCAGTGGGTGCAAAGGAAATCAACACAACCTCTTCAAGATAGGATAGGTGGTTGTGATAGCAACTACAAATCTCCTTGTGTTGACCTTCCCAAAACATGTATTGAAACACCAGTTGTCCCAAATTATCCTTGTTACACAATTCCACCATCAACTTGTGTACCTAAGACAAATCTAACTTTCCATGAGGCTCCTTTGAGCATAGATTCTAGCACTTCAATGCCTAAATCCTCTTATCTTGCTCAAATTCCTCGACAATTGCTAACCTTCCCACCTCTTAAGAAGGACATACCCAAAACCAAAGGTAAGGCATTAACACTACAAATTGAAGCTCTTTGGTAGATCAGTGTTTGAATAATCTCACATTTACTAATGTGGTTCCTTATGTCTTTAGAGAATTGTGTTCTTTTTGAGATGATCTTATCTACAATGTTTTTGATTGGGATTATAGTGATGGATATGAGTGTTTCTAAATTTCATTGTTCTACGACCAGATACCTCCTGATGGATACTTGGCGAGATACATGTCCACCATGCATTGACCCTGATAGTACTCAACCGGAACATCACGGGGGTTATAGTGCTCCTCCTTTTCAAACTCATTCTAGATACTTTTATGCTCCCTTAGGTGAAAATTGTTGTGGGCATCACTTTGTCACTTTATTCTATCAACAGCATCACCCATTTTCACATTGTCAAGAGTGTGCACGACTCGTTTTAGAAGAAGCTTCACACATTTGTTGGATATGTCGCTTTTACTTTAGACGATATGGCACGGGCTTAATGAAACAAATTGTGAGAATTACACCCCAACGCCATAACCTTCTTAATGTGAGAGTACCAGAGAGAGGACCAAATCAACGTAGATTACTTGAGGAGGTTTAAGCACAACAATGGAGGGATACATGCATAAATGACTTGCAACCACCTATCTTGCAAGCCCTCCTTCCCCCAGCCTCAACATGTCAATTTTGGATCACTATGAGTACCTATATTGAGCAGTTCCAAATCGAAATTGTCTGCTTAACCTTCCCATAGAACCAATGCCATATTTTAGCGAGGAAGCACTCCTTCCTCTACCACCTTCTCCAGAGGCCGGTTTTTGTACAGGGTTGTCCTTGCATCGTGAAGTGATTGATACCATCTTTCCAGCAGAAGTGGACACGGATCCACCACCAGTGCAAGGGTAAGCTCATCGACTCCACAATAAGATCAACAAGCCATGGCACTTTTCTCCCACTGGGTTTTTTTCCTCAGCTATATTCGGTGATTGGCACCAATAACAAATTTTATTCCTTTCTTTTCTTTTCTTGTTTGTTAATAAACATTTTGCAGAGATCTCAGCTGAACAAGAGCATACAAACACGCCCCAATAGTCCACCTACCGTGCACACAAATTAGGAAGGGGGGAGACATGCAATGCCTACAAAGAGCAAAGAGAAGCAATCTGCACAACATCAACGAGCACTACAACAGGTGTATTCAAATCATAATCTTTTGTTCTTTATGTGCTTTTAACTTTTGGATACATTGTTTGCATGTTCACACACAGTTGGCTGGTTTAAGTTTTAAATTAGTTGTTAAAATGTGGTGAGTGATTTCTAGATTCTTAGAGGACTTAGTAGAAGGTATTTCTATTTGAAGACGGTGTAGGATATATACCAACGGAGTATGCCAAGTTCTTATGCTCTCGAAGTATATTAGTTATCCCTAGTGGTAGCTACCTCTTAGGTATGGGCTAGGTGCTAGGATTAATAAAAAATTTATAAAATCATGCCCTAAAAAATATATATACAAGTGAATCGAGACATCACGTGTCTACAGCCATGTGGAATGCTTGGTAGGACCTTGGGTTGTCTAGCACCTGAGGGCCGATGCCTTGGTTTCCATGGGGTGAACAATGACGTCTAAAAGATTCAGAAAAAGACCTTCAAGGACTCTATCGCCTTGATAGATGTTGGTAGGACTCTCTGGGGTACATTATGGGCCCTCAAGACCGATGCCCTCATCTTCATGGGATACTCCTTATGTCAAAAAGAAAGAAAAGGGTCTGTTGCCCTTGAGATACTTAGCAACCTTCAGATTCTCTTGGGGCGGAGGTCTCTTAGCCATTGCTTGGGTCTCATTGGGATGGAACCTTCCTCTTTATCATCTTTCACACACACACACACACACAAGAAAAAAAAAGAGAAAAGAAGAAGAGGTCCAATCACCATTGCTCATATTTAGGAGTAGGTTTGCCACTTAGGAATAACTGAAATACTTGTAGGACATTGAGACTGCGGTCATAACCTGTGGTGTGCAAGCACACTTGCCTTTGCATAGCACTATCTACCACTTAGTCTCACTTTGACTAGTCTTTACTCACCTCTTTTAGCACTCTTTAAAACTCTAATCAGCCTTTCACTTGTATGCTCACGTGTGAGATTGTCATTGCTGGTTTTTTTTTCAATAAAAGGCTTTACTTGTATCCATTGTTTTTGGCAGCTTTTGCTTCTACCGCGCTCGAGGACGTGCATAAAATAGAAAGGGGGGAGTGTTGCGTGACGAGTGGAGATCAATGCAAGGATGCAACAAAAAGATGCAAGCAGGAAAACAAGTGACATTCTTATTTAGGACTCTTGTAAAGAGTTCTAAGTTGTAGATGAGTGTGGGAGTGGACTTAAGAATAATCCCACATGGGAAGTTTTGGGAGTTTTAGAGTTTTTGTATAAAAAGTGGCTCATTTGAGAGCTTAGGTACACTTTGGGCTAGGTTCATGCAAGAGCTCCTTTGAGAGAGCTACTCTCCCTCTTCTCCATAGAGGTGAAGACTCTTCTCTCACCCCATCTACATCTTTGTATGAGATAAATCTCTTCATTGAATCAATAGCAATGTCATGAGTTTTTTTCATCCTCTTCTCTAATCATTTTACTCTTATGCATGCTTTTAGTATTTCATTTTTATGTACGTGGGCTGATTTGAAGCTTTCATGGAAGCTTGATGCTTGAGTGTGTGCATGCTTGTAGGAAGATAGGAGTGGAGTGAGGTCTTTCTCTTTGCTTGTGTGCATAGTGATTGTGTTCCTCTTTCTTGTATTTGTGAATGAATGGGTGTGTAGGAATGAGGACAAGTTGAGCTTGTGTGTGTGCTTAGTCTAGTGTCATGTGATGGTAACCATAAGCATTCTCTCCATTTGTGGATAAGCTTTTGTGCACCGGTACGGGTTGAATCCCTAGCTTCGAAAGGGATGCAAATCCCATTGGATTGAGCTACACGTGGATCATACTACTCTTGCTAGTGAGAGAGTTTTTCTCATATCGACGACACATTATTTTCCATACACATTCACGTTCATTATTCTACATACACATCCATGCATACATCCATTTTCACATCCTCATTCATACATCCACATCCACATACATAACCATACATCCACATCTCCATGCACACATCCACATCCATAATCACCTTCACATCCATACATCTACATCTACATGCGAACATCCACATCTCCATGCATACATCAACATCTCCATGCATATATCCACATCCATAATCACATTCACATCCATACATCTACATCTACATGTATACATCCACATCTCCATGCATACATCAACATCTCCATGCATACATCCACATCCACATTCTCATTCACATCCATACATCTACATCTACATGTATACATCCATTTTCACATTTATACATCCACACTCCCATTTTCACATCCACACATCCACATACATACATCCATTTCCACATTCCCATTCATATAGCCTCATACGCCTTCACATCTATTCTTTTACATCACATTCATTCTCGCCCTATCACAACCCATATACATCTTATCTCATCACATACACATCTTATCACATCTTAACTCATCTTATCACATCCTAACTCATCTTATATGCATCTTATCACATCTTATCATATCTCATCCAAAAATATTCATAATCTGAATATTCTCTCTCTAGAATATTTTCTCTCTATGTCAAAACAGGGAGAGACGAGATCTCTTATATTTCTAAAGAGGAAATTGATTACAGGGGAAAGATGCTGGATATTTTGAGAGGCTGGGGAGGAATCTTACAAAACGACCACCTTATCACCACCCTTATCCAAGAGGAGCTAGGCCTAGTCACATATCGTATCCTACGTCATTTACCAACATACCCAGACACCAACGCCAACTCCTATCAACCAGGCTATCCTAGAAGTGCCTCCACCAGCTATGCCTGCTCACCTAGGTGATCTCGCAGCATTTGCTCAGACGATCGGACGATCTATTGCGGAAAACATGCAGGGCATGCTTGAGAGAGAACCTAGAAGCAAGGCAGTACAAGTGGCTAAGCTCACCCAGAACTTCAGTGGTAATGTGATAAGGCTTCCCAAAAAAGAAAAGATATGTGTGCGCTTCTCACCTCCCAACCAATATAGCCCATGAGCTACTAAAAATGGATGTCCCTTAGAGCAAATTCTCTCTTAGCTCCCATTCTCGCGCTCCTTGGCTAACCCCCGAGCTACGGACCTTGGCCCACTAGGCCCTTGCCCGTGCACACACGAATAATGTCCGGTCTAGGCCTAATTGCCTCGGACTAAATTAATGTAAATGTCTAACATTCTCTCCCCCTTCTAAGATCATCGTCCTCGATGATCAGCTGTGGGAAATGTTTACGAATCAGAGCTTCTGATTCCCAAGTAGCATCGGCTAAAGGAAGACCTTTCCAGGCAACTAGAAATTCTCGGAGAACGCGATTACGTAACCGCTTCTCTCTGCGATCTAGTATCTTGTCTGGACCATGGTCTACAGAGTCATTTTCCTGCAAAGAGATAAGACCATCAATTAGGTTATCATCCTTAGATATATATCTTTTGAGTTTACTAACATGAAACACCGGATGGACACGACAGTGTGGTGGAAGTTCCAACCGGTAAGCTACGTCACTAAGTTTCTCCATAATGGTCCAAGGTCCACAAAATCTAGGCGAAAGCTTAGGACACTTTCCAGTAAATAAGGATGTAGAATTTAATGGTACTTGAAGAAAAACTTTTTCTCCCTTTTCAAAAGATCGAGGAGATCTTTTCTTATCAGCATAAAACTTAGCTCTTTCAGCTGCTTGCTGAAGCTTAGTTTTAGCCAATGCTAGAGTATCTTGCATTCTTGCTAAAAATTCTGCCGCACTAGGACATTTCTGTGGTGTGCCTATAGTACCAGGAGTTAAGGGAGACATACCATAATTCATCTGAAAAGGAGATATACCAGTTACCTTATCAGGTCTATTATTATATGCAAACTCTAGCAAGGGTAAGTATAGATCCCAATCTGTCTGGCTATCAGATACATAAGCACGTAACATGTCCTCGAGTACTTGGTTGACCCTTTCCGTCTGACCATCTGTCTGGGGGTGGTCACCACTACTCATATTCAGAGTAACATTCAACTTTGCAAAAATATGTCTCCAGAAATGTCCACAAAAACGCACATCTCTGTCTGAGACAATAGACAAAGGTAATCCATGTAATCTAAATACATTCTGGATAAACAAATCTGCAACCTGTGGAGCTTCCACGGTATCCTTGGTTGCTATAAAATGAGCCATCTTGCTCAGGCGGTCAACTACCACCAAAATGGTATTTTTTTGTCTTTGAGTTCGTGGCAATCCCGTGATAAAATCCATGGATACGCTTTGCCAGTTAGATTCCGGAATTTGTAAGGGATGTAGTAACCCTGGACTTTTTACTCTTTCTGCCTTTATTACTTGGCATTGAAAGCATTGTTGGACATACTTGTGGACATCTCTAAATAGATGTGGCCACCAAAATGCCCGTCTAACAAGTTGAACTGTTTTATCTTGACCAGGATGCCCAGCACAGGGACTATCATGGTTCTCTTGCAAAACTTTTGTTCTTAGTTCCCGTACACAAGGAACATATATCTTTCCTTTCCGCTTTAGCCATCCGTTCTCAACTGAGAAATTGACATACGGACTTGGTGAAAGTCTTAGTGAAGAGGTAGACGAAGCTAAGTCCTCACTAGTATCCATAGTAGACTCGAGTCTGGACCTTATTGTCTGTGCATAAAGGTCCTCCAACTGTGCTTCTTTGATTTCTTGAAGTAATGAGTTTTCTAAAACTGTAAAACTCATATTATACATAATTCTAGATAATGCGTCAGCGACTACATTATCTCGACCTTTACGATACAAAATTTCCATATGAAATTCTTGCATCAACTCAGCCCATCTACCTTGTCTTCCTCGTAGATCAGGTTGACTGCAAAAATACTTAAGTGTATGATGATCTGTATATACTTTAAACTCAGCACCATAAAGATAGTGCCGCCAAATTCTGAGAGCATGTATAATAGCATACAATTCTTGCTCATGGACTGGCCAATTCTGTTGAGTTGGCGAAAGCTTCTTGCTTTCAAAGGCCACTGGCCTACCATCTTGGCTTAACACTGCGCCAACAGCCACACCGCTGGCGTCAGTTTCTAAGACAAAAGGCTTTTCTAGGTCGACCACTTTCAAAACTGGAGCTGTTGAAACTGCTTGTTTCATTGTATCAAAACTTTCTTGTTGAATAGATGTCCACAGATAGGGCACCTGTTGTTGCAACAAATCTGTCATAGGAGCTGCTATTAGAGAATAGAGCTCTATAAATCTACGATAAAAACCACTTAATCCCAAAAAGGATCTAAGTGCAGTGATATTTTCTGGCACTGGCCATGCCAATATCACGGAAACTTTTTTGGGATCCATTCTAATCCCATCTGCAGAAACTATATGACCTAGATATTCAATCTCAGTCAAACACAAGAAAGTCTTTTCCTTGTTGGCAAACAAAGTTGTTTCACGCAACGCTTGAAAAACAGAAATTAAATGTGATTCATGTTCTATGATGTTCTTGCTATAAACTAGCACATCATCAATGAAATCTACCACAAATTTACCCATGAATGGTCTTAAAATATCATTCATTAACATCATAAAAGTAGCTGGAGCATTAGTCAAACCAAATGGCATTACTAAATACTCATAGTGACCAAACCTGGTTCTAAAAGCTGTTTTATATACATCTTCTTCTCTTACTCTTATCTGGTGGTAACCACTTTTTAAATCTATTTTACTAAAAATAGTAGCACCACCAAGAGCATCTAAGAGATCATCGATCCTAGGCATAGGATAACGATGCTTGACAATAATTTTATTGAGTGCTCTGTAATCTACGCACATCCTAAAAGAACCATCCTTTTTCTTTACAAGTAAAACAGGCGAGGCAAAAGGTGAAAAACTCGAACGAATCAGGCCTTTACTAAGGTATTCATCCACCACCTTCCTAACCTCGTTCTCCTCCTTGAGACTCATGCGATATGGTGGTCTAGCAACTGGATTAGCTCCTGGAACGAGCTCAATCCTATGCTCCACATTCCTGCGAGGAGGTAAACCAACAGGTAAGTCAGTTTTAAATACATCTTCGAATTCAGCTTTTATCTTATTAGAAAGATCTAAAGCTGAGGTAATAAAACTACCACCAACTGTCGAGTCCATCCTTGGGTTTGATTTGGAAATATTTACAATATAACAAAAGTAAATATACTTACAATCTAACTTGAGCATCTTGGTAGCCTTTAAGAGTTTCGCTTCTGGGAAATCGGGTTCCCCGCGAATCAAAAGGCGTCTGCCACTATGCTCGAACTGGATGACGTGGGAAGAAAAATCTATCGTTGGCTTTTTCCATGCATGCCATTGCTTGCCGAGAACTAGATCGAATCTCGCAAGCCGTGTAATTTCAAAGTCCAATCTGTCCTCGTAGGACTGGATCTGGAATGGGAGTCCTCTGACTTGACGATCCCACACCTCTGTGCCCTTGCCGTCAGCTAGCTCCACTGTGTAGCTGTACTCTGAAGGCTGCGTTTGGAGCTTTAGCTTCTTGACAAGCCTGGAGCTAATTACATTATGAGTAGAGCCAGTATCAAAGAGGATCTTGACTGGCGTTGCTTGCACAGTCCCCTTCAATACTATAAGCTCGGTGTCTGGAAACTGGTAACCCTGCTGTGCCCCAGGAGACAATACTGCATCTGGAGCTGTAGGCACCTTCTTGGTTACCGAAATAGCTAAAATTCTTTTAGGACAATCTAGTGGAGTGTCATCCAACAAGTCATCCTCACTGTCCTCCGACACTTGCATTGGATTAACCATCATACTAGCCGTGATCTTTGACTTCTTTGGGCAATCTTTAAATTTATGCTGGCCCATACATCCATAACACAGCCCTTCCTTCATTGCTTTATCCCTTTGCTGCGGAGTAAGCATAGATCTATTAAAAGCCCTTTCCGCCATAGCAGAAACTTTTCTTTTGGTCCCCTTTGCAGTTTTGATCATATGAATCTCTTTAGTCTCTTTACCCCTACCCTCACCAGTGGATGGTAAAGTAGAAGAAGCTGGGGCCAAAAATCTAGGGGCACAAGTCCAAGAGGATTTCTGGCCTCCACCTCCCGAAGGAAATTTCTTGCCATCCTCAAGCACAATTGCTAATTCAATAGCCTCATTCAACGTAGAGCATTTCTCTTTGCGCACTAGAGGCCGAAGAGTTTCTTTAAGACCCAACACAAATTTATGAACTTGCAGGAAATCAGGAATATGCTCTGGCACTTTTAGCAAGACTTCCCGATACCTATCCGCATATTCTTGAACAGAATAGTTCTTCTGCGACATAAAGAACCAAGAATCAAGCACTCGACTGCGCTCATCAGGTGGCACAAAGTTATTATAAAATATAACTTTAAAAGCATTCCAGGTAACAGGCTCAGCTTTGTCCTTTTCTATCTTCCTCCACCATCGATGAGCCACATCGAGGAGGTTATACGTGGCTTGCTGAATCTTAGCCACATCATCATTTATATGGCACAGCCTAAAACATTGCTCCCACTTGGAAAGCCATTGTTCCACTGCATCTGCTGTGCGAGCTGCTGTATTGCCATTATATTTAGGCGGTTTAAGATCTTTAAGTTGCCACTTGGCTCGCCCCAAAGTAGGCACTGTAGCCGAAGTTCCTGGCTCTCCAAGACCGCCTTGATTGATTTCCTCATCAAGAGGGATGGATATAGACTTTTCTAATTCTTTTCCCCGCATTTCAGTCAATTCTTTCATTTGATTAAGAACTAATTGCATAGTGTTTTCCATAGAATCAATACGAGCAACCATAGTAGTCACATCAAGTGTTTCATCCTCGTCATGCATGGTCGAATCAGGCACATGTTGCTGTGAGGATTCTCCTTCCATTTTTTTTTTTAATGGCTTGATGAAAAGAGTATAGGAAAAACACCAAAATATTTACAAGTAGCAAACTGTCACACAAACACTAATTGCACTTGTAACTTCTGCATTTTATTGTCTTTCAATGCAATTAACCAGTATAACAGCATAAAATGCATGATAACCCCAAAAACTATGCATCAATTGCCCCAATTTTGCTCAAAACATGTGATTTTGATGCGAAACAAGTCCAAATTTGCCTTTTTGATGCAAAAAACCAGAAATTGCAGAGCCACAAATTGATGTGCAATTTACTCTATACACGCATATCCATGCATAAACACTGCCTGTGCACTTTATACGTGTACTAGAACACCCTTTTGAAGCATGAAAGAGTCAGAAACGCATATCTGGCTTCACGACTGGCTTCACGACGGACTGCAGCTTTCCGCCGGACGTCTGCAGCATCCTCAAATTTCCAGAAGCGCTGAGCGAGCTTGAATTGTTTGAACCAAAATCCCACATAGGCAAAGACAGCAGAAGGCAAACGATTTAACATGCAAAGCGTGGCCCCCCTTGCTTTCGAAGTAAACGAGAGAGAGAGCGCTCGTGGGCTGGTTTGTTGGGCGCTCAACGTTGGCCGCTGGCGGATGGTTTGTTGGGCGCTCAACGTTGGCCGCTGGCGGATATTCTGTGGTCCCTTCTTCGGCTGCTTGCGGCGTTTGCTATGGCGCAGCGCAACCCATCCTTTTCCCTTTCTTTTTTTTTTTTTTTAATTCAACCTACTGCACCGTTCACAGCTACCTACTGCACCGTTCACCGCTACCTGCAACGTTCCAGACGCTCCGATACCAAATGTGATAAGGCTTCCCAAAAAAGAAAAGATATGTGTGCGCTTCTCACCTCCCAACCAATATAGCCCATGAGCTACTAAAAATGGATGTCCCTTAGAGCAAATGCTCTCTTAGCTCCCATTCTCGTGCTCCTTGGCTAACCCCCGAGCTACGGACCTTGGCCCACTAGGCCCTTGCCCGTGCACACACGAATAATGTCCGGTCTAGGCCTAATTGCCTCGGACTAAATTAATGTAAATGTCTAACAGGTAACGAGGATGTTAGGAAGCACATTGAAGTCTTCGAACACGTGTGATTCCTTGGAAGAGCACAATGAGCTGCATAAGTGTAAAGCCTTAGGCTTAACCTTGAGTGGGAAGGTCGGAGATTGGTATCGAACCTTAAGGGTTGAAGAGCGCACTCACTACCCCTCTCAAGAGATTGTTCTTGAAAGAATACATACGTGAGGGTGTGCTTTGGGGAGTAGCATCTCAACTCCAAAAAGCTGAACGCGAGGAAGGGGAGTCAGTGAGAGACTTTATAAGTCGATTGAAGCATCTAAATTCTCGTTGCACTCCCGATGAGCGCTTCAATAATAACCAACTGCTCGATAGATTCATCCGAGGATTGCGCCACGAGGACATATACAATGGCCTAGTCATTAGAGGTCTTACAACGTGGGAAGCAGTCACTGCCAATGCAATCCAGTTAGAAGACAACTTGATGATTGCAGGTAAAAAGGTGTGTTCGGAGACAAAATCTGTTAGTTCGCAAGTATCTGGGCACGAGCCAATGACGGTAAAACCTATTGCCAAGGAGCCCAAGATATCCGAAATGTCTGTGGGACCGACCTTACTAAGGCTCTCCAAGAATACTTTAGGGGTGATCGAGCTCCTCAAAATAGCCATATGTACCCAAGAAGAGAGCAACAATGGTGTTCGGTCTGCTTAGGACCACATAGCACGAGTGAATGTCCCACATTTAGAGTCAGATTCAATGGGAATTATAATGCATGTGGTAAGTATGGCCATCAATCTAAAGATTGCCTAGTACTTAAGCGAATGTTGGCAAATCAGGCACCACTGGCCTGGTCAAACACACCTCAAGTACCCGCGCTAATGCCTGCACAACCTGTCGAGCAACCGTCACAGCACATCGTTCCAAGGAATCCGAATGTAGTCCAGTCTGTGCCGTTACCCACCGCCAGTGCTAGGACCACAATCTCCACATCCAAGGATTACCCCAATAAACCAGATGGGTTGTGAGTCACATAGTGCGTGTGGGGATTATGAAGAGAAGATAGACCCCACTGCTCCATACGGGATTGATACGTTTGAAATGATTCCCCAGTGCTACATGGAGGATCATTTCGGGCAAGTCAAGCATGTATATCAAGCGGCTTCTCTCGCCACAAGAGGCCAAAACCTTAATACCTTGGCAAGGAGACCACCTCTTCAATGCTACGAGTGTGGTGGACCGCATCGTGTAGCAGAGTGCCCTAATAGGCTACAGAAGATCGCTACTACTCAGATGCAACCAAATCAAGGGAGCACATCGAGAATGCCGGTACTCACATGTAATCATTGTGGCATAGATCATTTGATTGCTCAATGTCCACATAATCCTAATGCACCCAAGATTACGCCATTGAATTTGGTTGAGGTCACCAACCAGGCACGAGGAACCACACCCGTTATACCCGTGAATGTAGTTACACGGTCAATGCTTCAAAATCAAAACTACATTCTTGAGGAGAGGGATACTACATCAATTGCTCGAGCAAAGAAAAAGAAAAAGCGGCAGAAGAGATCACTTAATGCCACGAGCTCCAAGCCTAGTTCAAAAACTAACGTAGGGACAGGAGACGACCCCGTGTATATGAATGATCCCGAAGATGATTCCGATTCAATAGAAACCATGGGGACCAAAGCCACTACCTTAAGGGAGGATCCCACTCGGGAGCTCAATGAAGGAGAATCAAGCGAACACATAAATCAAGGGAACAAAAGGAAACTTCCTCGGCTCCACAACCAAGTCAGCTAATGCCCTCTCGGCCACCCAAACTAACTGAGACTCCCAAAGACAAGCCACGTGGGCCAAAAACCCTCAAGAAAAAAATTGGAACTTACACAAACCCAGTTGAGGAGATTGAACAAGTGCAACACTTAAGGGGTTTGGTGGAAGAAACACAAAGAGAACTGGAGCCAGCAGACCCTAGAAGAATCAAAATTCCAGACACAGTGTTTCCTACGCAAGTTCATCAGCCTCACAGGAACCATAAACCGTTAGCTATACCTAGTATCATTCGGGAAGAAAGTGAGGATAGGACATCAAGAAGTGGGCAAACACCCTTTTTGCTGGAAAGAATGTTTAGTGAGGGAATGCTTGACCCCATTGAAGAGGAAGTGATTCCATCTTCACTAGTCCCTAGTCAAGGGGCGATATCTCAAAAAGTACCGTTGAATGTGTCCAAGCTAATGGATTTCATGTCCTCTGAAATCAGAACCACGATCATATCCAAATTATACGGAGATCCTGAGCTATTCTTAGCTCTTCGGGCATTTCTCAATGGAGAACTAAAGGTGGGGCTACCACAATTTGCAAATATGGATAGACCCGACACGCTTCAAGATGAAGGGGGATATTGGGATCTACAACCCAACCTAGATGAAGAATCAGTCGTTGAAATATCTGTTAACAAGTTAGGACAGTACTTTGAAGGTGACGAGAAGAGCCATATGTACCCAAGAAGAGAGCAACAATGGTGTTCGGTCTGCTTAGGACCACATAGCACGAGTGAATGTCCCACATTTAGAGTCAGATTCAATGGGAATTACAATGCATGTGGTAAGTATGGCCATCAATCTAAAGATTGCCTAGTACTTAAGCGAATGTTGGCAAATCAGGCACCACTGGCCTGGTCAAACACACCTCAAGTACCCGCGCTAATGCCTGCACAACCTGTCGAGCAACCGTCACAGCACATCGTTCCAAGGAATCCGAATGTAGTCCAGTCTGTGCCGTTACCCACCGCCAGTGCTAGGACCACAACCTCCACATCCAAGGATTACCCCAATAAACCAGATGGGTTGTGAGTCACATAGTGCGTGTGGGGATTATGAAGAGAAGATAGACCCCACTGCTCCATACGGGATTGATACGTTTGAAATGATTCCCCAGTGCTACATGGAGGATCATTTCGGGCAAGTCAAGCATGTATATCAAGCGGCTTCTCTCGCCACAAGAGGCCAAAACCTTAATACCTTGGCAAGGAGACCACCTCTTCAATGCTACGAGTGTGGTGGACCGCATCGTGTAGCAGAGTGCCCTAATAGGCTACAGAAGATCGCTACTACTCAGATGCAACCAAATCAAGGGAGCACATCGAGAATGCCGGTACTCACATGTAATCATTGTGGCATAGATCATTTGATTGCTCAATGTCCACATAATCCTAATGCACCCAAGATTACGCCATTGAATTTGGTTGAGGTCACCAACCAGGCACGAGGAACCACACCCGTTATACCCGTGAATGTAGTTACACGGTCAATGCTTCAAAATCAAAACTACATTCTTGAGGAGAGGGATACTACATCAATTGCTCGAGCAAAGAAAAAGAAAAAGCGGCAGAAGAGATCACTTAATGCCACGAGCTCCAAGCCTAGTTCAAAAACTAACGTAGGGACAGGAGACGACCCCGTGTATATGAATGATCCCGAAGATGATTCCGATTCAATAGAAACCATGGGGACCAAAGCCACTACCTTAAGGGAGGATCCCACTCGGGAGCTCAATGAAGGAGAATCAAGCGAACACATAAATCAAGGGAACAAAAGGAAACTTCCTCGGCTCCACAACCAAGTCAGCTAATGCCCTCTCGGCCACCCAAACTAACTGAGACTCCCAAAGACAAGCCACGTGGGCCAAAAACCCTCAAGAAAAAAATTGGAACTTACACAAACCCAGTTGAGGAGATTGAACAAGTGCAACACTTAAGGGGTTTGGTGGAAGAAACACAAAGAGAACTGGAGCCAGCAGACCCTAGAAGAATCAAAATTCCAGACACAGTGTTTCCTACGCAAGTTCATCAGCCTCACAGGAACCATAAACCGTTAGCTATACCTAGTATCATTCGGGAAGAAAGTGAGGATAGGACATCAAGAAGTGGGCAAACACCCTTTTTGCTGGAAAGAATGTTTAGTGAGGGAATGCTTGACCCCATTGAAGAGGAAGTGATTCCATCTTCACTAGTCCCTAGTCAAGGAGCGATATCTCAAAAAGTACCGTTGAATGTGTCCAAGCTAATGGATTTCATGTCCTCTGAAATCAGAACCACGATCATATCCAAATTATACGGAGATCCTGAGCTATTCTTAGCTCTTCGGGCATTTCTCAATGGAGAACTAAAGGTGGGGCTACCACAATTTGCAAATATGGATAGACCCGACACGCTTCAAGATGAAGGGGGATATTGGGATCTACAACCCAACCTAGATGAAGAATCAGTCGTTGAAATATCTGTTAACAAGTTAGGACAGTACTTTGAAGGTGACGAATCTAATGCGACCCTCCCCATTACTACCAAGGGATTAACTCTAAAGGGAATCCTTGATGGTGGTGCTGGCGTGAGCATTGTGACTAAAAACTGTCGGGAATCTATGGGAAGACCTCGCCTTGAAGTCACAAACATAGTGGTTAAGATGGCAGACGGAACCATAGCTAAACCTATTGGAATGTTAAGGGACCTTAAGAGATCAAGGTTTTGGGATACAAGGTAAAACATACCTTCATTTGTAATGGATTTCTCCAAGCATCCTATGTCATATCAAATGATCTTAGGATGTCCTTTCATGAGGGAAGCACAAATGGTGCATGATTGGTCGAAAAACCATGTCTACCTACAATTCTAGGACTCTGTCATTCGAGTTGATCTCGAGAATGGTTGTGCACATCCCTTAGGAAGCAAGGTTATCATTGATAATCGATCGGATACCACTATTCACTCCGCCCCATTAAGGTATTGCTATACATGTAAAAAAGAGACTGATGATGGGAAAGATTCTCCTTATATGGATGTCCTACCGGGTATGACTGAGTCGGATAACGTGGATTGGGTACACCTAGCGGCAACCATAGACACATGGGGAAATAGAGGCACAAGTTGGGTAACACCTGAGGGGCAAGATATGCCACCGTTAGTGCCAATAAACATGATAGGTGTTATGCACTGATGGCGAGAAAGCGGCAACCTCCACTGACACTGACAGTAGCGAAGACTCTGACCAATGTAACTCTGAGTATGAATCTCAAGAACAAACTGACTCTGAGCCTGATGGGGGGGATGAATCAAATATGCACCCAAATGTGGAAGCAAGGTGCTCAAGGCCTAGGACAGTGACCTCCTACGATTCATCCGAGAGTGAGGGGGACACAAGTGAAGATCGACCAAGTGAGTTCGAATCTGATAGAAACAAAAATCAAAAACTTGGTAAGAAGAAAACAAGACATAAGCGTCAACGCTATCGAGCTAAGGTGTGAACCACAATAAACAAGGAGAGGTCCACCGCAGAATGGCTTAGTTATGTAAGAGCTATTGATGCTCATCGGAGAAGTTAGTGGATAATTGGGGACAATACCTCCAAAGTGTCATGTGGTGTATTCCGCAACCTCATGACGTCGCCCAATTAGAAATCGAAGAGAAGCCGAAACTAAGTTGTACTGCAAGAAGGCGGCAAAACCAAGAGTTAGCTCAGCAAAACAAAAGGAGGTGGAATTGAAAGAAAAAAGCCTGGCACAGCAAGAACCAGTAGACTTACACCCCGCACCCGAGCATTTCAAATCATTCACCCACAGGGGAACGTCAAATGGTCTACACAAAAGCCCAACGAATGCCTACCAATGGGAGTAGCGGTGTCTACGATGGCCCTGCGCGGGTAGTTAAGGAGATAGACTTAGCAGATCCAGGTGAGGAGTCTAAACCAGTTTTTATTGCTCAAGACCTCACCCAGTCAGAGGAAGCTGCACTTAAGAAGCTTCTTAAACAATTCAAGGACATATTTGCTTGGACATATCATGATATGAAGGGTGTTCCACCCTCTGTGGTGCAACACACGATTCCAATGATTAGCACTGCTAAACCAGTCCAGCAACGTCCCTACCCAATGAATCCTAAGTACGCAAAGATTGTACAAGAGGAAATTGAAAAGCTTGTAAAATGTGGATTCATATACCCTATTGAGCACTCAGAGTGGGTTTCTCCGATAGTCATCGTACCAAAGAAGAATGGGAAACTCAGAGTGTGCGTTGATCTCAAAAAGGTTAATGCAGCCACCAGAAGGGATCATTACCCCTTACCATATTCTGAACATGTGCTTGAAAGAGTGGCAGGCAAGGAGGCATATAGCTTTTTAGATGGGTACTCGAGTTACAATCAGATCACAATTGCAGTCGAGGACCAAGCTAAAACAGCATTTATCACGGAGTTTGGAGTGTTTGCCTTTCGTGTCATGGCTTTTGGCTTGACCAATGCACCTGCAACATTCCAACGATTGATAAACACGGCCTTTAAGGAATATCTAAGGGACTTCTGTGAAGCTTTCTTAGATGATCTTTGTGTTCATTCCTCTTGGAACGAGCACTTGATGTGTTTACGAAAAATATTTGAAAGGTGTAGATTATATCACATCTCATTGAATCCTTTCAAATGCCAATTCTGGGTTAAACACGGAGTTATCTTAGGGCATATAGTGTCCAAAAATGGGATTTCCACTGACGAGAGTAAAATCAAGGTCATTCTCCCACCTACCAACTATAAGGGAGTCCAACGCTTTATGAACCATGTTGGTTATTATCGAAGGTTTATTCTATTCTTCGTCAAGATAGCTCGACCATTGTATAAGCTTCTCATCGAGTTTATTTGGACCGAAGAATGTGACTGTGCCTATGAGCTATTAAAGAAGGCCTTGGCAAGTGCTCCAATCTTGCGAATGCCTAACTGGGATTTAATCTTCCATGTGCATATTGATGCATCAAACTTTTCTATTGGGTGTGTGTTAACTCAACCCGGAGAACACAAACTAGACTACCCCATTAGCTTTGCCAGTCTCGCTAGTTGAACGATGCTGAGATGAACTACACCACTCTATGGAGCGAGAAGGGTTGGCAATGATATATGCAGTAAGGAAATTTCATTATTACCTCCTTGCCACCAAGTTTGTTTTCTATGTGGATCGTCAAGCATTGTTGTATCTAGTAAACAAACCATGCTCCACAGGAAGAATCACACGATGGCTATTGATTCTTCTTGAGTTTGATTTCACTGTTGTTGTGAGACCTGGCAAAAAACATGTTATGGCTAATCATTTGTCTCGCATACCTAATAGTGAGGCTCCTACGGGAGTTGATGATGACTTACCTGACACTTCCCTGTTCATGGTGGAGACAATGCCTGAATGGAGTGAGAAGATTGTTAACTTTTTGGTTAATGGCTTTCCACCCAAGGAGCTTCGTAAAGATCTAGCTCGAAAGCTGATCAAAGAATGCGAACCCTATTGCCTGATAGCCGGGACTCTTTATAAAAGAGGAAAGGATGACGTTCTTAGGCGTTGTGCCCGAGAGGATGAGTATCTATACATTTTGCAAGAGGCACATATGGGCGTAGCCGGTGGTCACTTCTCAGGAGACAACTACGCGAAAGATCTTACAATCGGGGTATTGGTGGCCCACTATGTTCCAAGATGCATCACTCTTTGTGAAGGGTTGCGATGAATGCCAACGATATAAGAAACCCCAGCGAAAAGATCAGATGCCCCTACATCCGATCAAAGTAAACCAACCATTTGAAAAGTGGGGTTTAGACTTTGTAGGTCCAATTAGCCCAGTGGCCCGCAACACACAATCTCGCTATATTATTGTGGCCACTGACTATATGACCAAATGGGCTGAAGCAAAAGCGACACGTAAGGCAGATGCAAGGACAACAGCCAAGTTCCTCTTTGAAAATATAATCACACGCTTCGGTTGTCCTTTTGAACTTGTGAGCGACAATGGTACGCATTTTATAAATGAAGTGATTAAGGAGCTCACAACAAATTTCATGATATCCCATCATAAATCTACTCCTTACTATCCGCAAGCGAATGGCCAAGCCGAGAGTACCAACAAGACCTTAATCTCTGTTTTGACAAAGACAGTTGAAGCTCATCGCACGGATTGGGATCTAAAGCTTACAACAGCTTTATGGGCCTATCGTACTGCGTACAAAGTGGCTATTAATTGCACACCATTCAAAATGGTATATGGCCAAGAAGCGGTCATGCCGTGGGAATTTGTCATTCCTAGTCTTCGTGTCTCTACTCAAGAGGGTTGGGATGGTAATCCATTAGTAGAGCATCTATATATCCTTGAGCGGCTAAACGAAGAAAGACAATTGGCTATGTACAATGCCCTTGTGGAGAAGGAGATAGAAGGAAAAAATGGTTTGATCGCCACCTAAAGGACAAGGACATCAAGGTTGGGGATAAAGTCCTAATGTATAGAGTGCAAAATGAAAAAAAGAAGCTCAAATATGCTGGAAAGGGACCGTATAGAGTATGTGAAATTACCCCGCAAGGTACCATCAGAGTGGAGACTCTCGACGGAGTTGAAAACATTGGATTCCTTAATGGGAGTAAATTCAAAAGATACTATGACCCCCTAAGCCAAGAGGAGTTATATGCAATCCATCAAAAGAAGGCAGCTAAAGAACAAGCTGAGCTTAAGAAAATACAAGCGAGAGTTGAAGCCAAAGAACGTCAACAGCATACTAGGCACCAACGAGAAGCCAACTTGGAAATTACGCAAGCATTTTTCGAGGAGGTAGACGAGGATTCACTGGAATCTGGCCCGCCTCTAAGATACCCAATTGAGTTGCAGAGTCCTTACAGGGAGGTGCTGTATAATGCATTATTGGATACAGGAGCTCAACACAATTTGCTATCATATGGCATGTGGTGTCAACTTGGAAAACCACCTTTATCCAAGAGTGCTATCCAAGTTAAAGGAATCAACAAGAAGAAAACCCCTGTCTCAGGAATTCTGCACACTCCGGTTGCTTATGACAAGGGGACCGTAATCCAAAGCTTTTTGGTTATGCCTGCGGGTACCATGGAAGGGACTGTAAACTTAGGGCGCAAATGGATGATGGCCACCAAGTGCAATATCGATTGGGCAACCAGACGTGTCACAACGCAAGAACCAACACTCAGTCTGACCGCTCAAAATCTCGCTCCTAAGCCATCAACTCTGGACAAAATGCTAGAAAATGAAAAATCACAAAGTCCAGTGGCAAAACCATCTTTGATTGTTTGCCACCCCTCTAACGCTTCAATGCTAAGAGTGAAAACATGCAGGGTGGTCTCTAAAGCTCCGCTTACTATGCTAAAAAATATATTCAAATGGGTCCCTAAAGCTTCGTTAACAGCTACTTCCCCAGCTCAATCTCGTTCAGACAAGAAACCTCGTAGGAAGAAAGCAGCTACCCACCCGAGAAAGGGCAATGTGACATCACGATGGATCCCTAAAAAATTATTAGTAGCCCAAGGGTATTACGAAGGGAATGACCAGATTTGGGTTCCTAAGCATAAGCTGAATCCCTCTACATCACCTGTAAAACCTTGCAAACCAAATGTTGCCACCCGAATGACAATTCAAGACCGTGGTAAAGGAAAGGTAACAGAGTGCTCCACACCACTTCTTCCAGAGCTAGTTTGGATTCCCAAACGATATCAATCAATACCACCTAGCTCAGGAAGGGGGGAGCCACATGAAGCTTCTAGCTCCTCATGCCAGGCACACGCTGATATAGAAGTTTCTACATGCTCTACACCTACTCTTCTCAACACCCAACAAAAGACCGATGAGTCTACGTCTCCCCTTGTAATAGTATCGTCGGAAACCATTTCCTCCATTTGTCAATGGGAGCGTACACTAACATCTCTGCAATTGGATGTAGCCACAAGGGTCATAAAAAGCTATCTGCCCACATCACAACCTATGACCCGCTGGACAAGTTGGTTCCAAGAGGCTGCAACATCATTGCAGAAAATATGATCTACCCAAGGAAAGGGGGAGCATGTACTCACGCTCGACATTCTATTGCTTCCTCCCTAACCTTCTCCCCTGCCCATGTAATTGCCAAATATATATAGCTTCATACATAGAAAAGAAAAGAGAAAAACAAAAAATAGTAAAAAGAGCAAGAGCACAAAAAGAGGAGAAATATCCGTAAACAATCAGGAACTAGATTGACCTGTCATAAACCTACTCATGCTATATCTGTGTTTGCAGATATGGCAGATGCACGATCATCATACACTTCATCCACTCCCACCCTTGGTGAGAGGTATCATTTGTACCTTTCTCAGATATTTCACATGTGCTATCCTGTAATTGAAACTGAATGGGATCATATAGATGTACTAGCCAGAGAGGAAAATGTTGAGGAACTAGAATGGCTTATTCGCCTATTGACCATGACTGACCCCTACTCATATCCCCGATAGCCCAATGCTTTCCTTTTCCACAAGATGACTATCCTCGCATGGTTACATTCTTGATGAGTTTATGTGGATGGGAAAATGAAAAGAAAATATCTGACAATGATGAATGGACGGATGAAACTCATGGCACTACTGAGGTTGACTTTATTTATTTGGATAATGCGGATAGAGGCTTAGCCTTAGGGCTAGAGCCAGGACTCTACAACATCCTCTTACCGTATCCTCAGTAGTAGTGTGGTGACTGGTAGGTAGGTTAGTGTTTTCAAGTTTTTTCTAGTTTGGATTCCTTAAACGAGTCTTTAATTTTTCACACTGATGTGCCTCTCGAGGTATAGTGCTTGTTAGTTGGTTGTGCAGGTGGAAAAGTTTGAGGTGGGTTCGCTTTCAAGTCCTGAGATAGCTGCAATGCTCATACATAAATATCTCATCAAATTGCAGGCATTTTTCTCATCGAATCAAGGAGATCTCCAAAATACAGGTGTAATTCTTCCATACCCACTCTCTTTCATTTTTACTGTTCAATTAATTGCATGAGCTATAATGCATGACCACATGGAAATTGTCAATGTACTACTTAGTTTTTGAAGTTGCTTGACATGCTAGTGTAAATCATTAATGAGCTTAACTTTATTGGATATATTCCTAGGCAGCATGACGTCTTTAGTTAACCTTGGAATATTTCATTTTTACTGTTCAATTAATTGCATAAGCTATAATGCATGACCACATGGAAATTGTCAATGTACTACTTAGTTTTTGAAGTTGCTTGACATGCTAGTGTAAATCATTAATGAGCTTAACTTTATTGGATATATTCCTAGGCAGCATGATGTCTTTAGTTAACCTTGGAATACGATTGTCTTAGGTCTAGGGTCAAACCATCTTAATGTTTGACACCTGGCCATGTGTGTGTTGACCTCTAGGACATAGCTTTTACCCCTTTGTCGAAAGGATGCAAGACAAATTATAGTTCAGGAGCGAAGATCAAAAGACATAATTTTTTTTTTAAGCCTACAATAAATGGCAATACAAGTCTATGATGTGCTTTAATGTTGGCCTATCACCTTATTGATACTTGGTAGGCAAGGAGTATTCTACTCCAGACCGATGCCTTGGTTGGTAGGGGGTAGCCTTGCCTAAGGTGAACTAATAGATTCCTGGATAATGCCTTGTGTTAAACATGGTACCAGGATCGATGTTAGTTTTGCCTTAGGAAGGTCGCCATTGTGTGTAAAAATTGTCACGTGCATTAAAAAATAAAGGCAAAAGGCTCCTGTAACTCTGATGTTTCTTGTGTCCCTAGGCTCGCGATATTAACTTGTTCTTAGAGTAGACACAGTGTGGTCATCTGTTTATTTATTAAGCTTGGTTATTTTCCTTGACTTAGGCCAGTTATAAACCTTGATTAACCTTTGATACCTTACTAACTTTTGATTTACTTTCAATAATTTTAAACTCCTGTTAATTTGCTACACTAGCTCATTCATGTGACCCCTTACACTAAGTCTCATAGCAACATCCATTGTGGTCTAACATGCTTGAATTTATACACTTTATATCTTTTGAATTCCAGCGTACTTTCACTCTACTTCCCTGTTTTGCAGACGGTCTACCACAACAACCCTATCGAGCTTACCATACCATAGCTTCCGAGGAGACAGAATCTACATCAGGAAGGGGGGCATGTTAACCTATGTGACGGACATTGAGACGTACTATGTTTTACGTCATGTAATTAGTTTAACTATTCTGAGTCATGGGCCGGGCTTGTCGGCACCATATGCAAAGGATAAAGGGATTGGGTGATCACCGATGAGAGGCGCACCTTGAATATCAGCAGGGTAAGGGTTAGGATCGGCCGGCCATGTATGGACGCCCATGTGTGAACGGCCAAGTCACCTATAAGAGTCAAATGTAACCCTAAAACTCTCATTCTCATGTGTTGTGAATACAAGAGTGCTCTTGCCTTATCTTCTTGGTTTCCTTCTCCTGCGTGTGTGAGAGAGAGAGAGTGAGAGAGCGATCGAGCACTGTGTAGCGGCACGGCGGCGGCGAGGCGGTAGAGCGGCGACGGCGGCTCCTCCTTCACGGCTGCGGCGCGGGAATCCTTCATAGCGGTGGTTTGAGCGGTGAGTGACACACCTTTGCATTCTATTTGAGCTTGCTTTCCTGGTTGTATTCTTGTAGCCATTCGTGGCTCGCATACGGTGTTCGGCAAGTCCCCAGCTACGACCTGTGTGACAAAAGCGCACAAGTCTGAGTATATTAGTAGAGAAAATTATGAAAAATTGTTGGCAGCAGAGAGTGGACAGATGGGATGGGCAAATATTGTCTATGAGACAGGATCAAGTTTGAACTGTATACCAAGCAGAAGAGGAAAGATAGAACTACTAAAGTGGGTCCTTATCTCGTAGCAATTTTCTAGTATGTGAACAACAAAAGCATTTTGAGGGGTAGACAATTTTTGGTACCATCACATGTGCTTGAGGATTCAAGGTCTGCACAAAGAAGAGAAAAAAGGCAAAAATTACACCAGGATCATAGGGCTATGCAGATACCTGAGGTCGCAAAAGACCTTATGTTTGCAAGGTATTCAAAGGAGGAGTCTTTGGCAGTAGTTAGAATGAATTTGGACAAGCAATTTGGGGATTTGTTTGTTGAAACTGTGGAAGAGCCAGTTGAGAAAACTGCAGTGCTTATGTCAGCTAAGACAGGTTTTAAAATAAAAAGCTGAAGAGCAGTGCTGCAAAGGAAGAGTCAATTCTTAAAGCTGGAATTTCTCATGTGGGTGAGCCTAGCATGGCTAAGGCTAATTTTACAAATGTGTCATTTTTTGAGGCACATAATGCTTTGAATTTGGTTAAGGAATATATGGAACAACAGTCTATGGACTTTACATTACTGAGCAGGGAAAATGATGGGCTTCATAGTGAGTTGAAACAGATTAAGGAAGGAGTTTTGAAAGATAGGAGGAAACAAACTGAAGATTATGCTTTGCAGGTCAAGGTCAATGAAGGAACTGATGCAAGTAAACTGATACAGAAGGAGTTAGACTACTACAAGCAAGTAGTAGCAACTAGAGAGAAGACTTCAGATACAGTTAGACAATGGAGAGATGAATGGTTTCAGGTGATAGAGAGTCAGTTTACTGAAATGTCTACCTTAAATGCAACTTTGGAGAGCAGCAATAGGGTTTTGCTGAGTAGGGTTACAGCTTGTAGGAAGGGAGGAGAAAATTAGACAAATGGCAGAGGAAGAGTTGGATGTTGATGGTTGGTACTTGAGCTCAGGGGATGTTGAAAAGATGAAGATTGAACTGATGGAGTAAATGAAGGGGGTCTAGGAGCAGATCAAATTAAAAATGTATGATGTGGTAAGTAAGCCATATCAGGCTTTTGCAGAGAAAGAGACAAAAGAAGAGAATTTGTTATTACAGAAACAGTATACTGAGCTGAAGCAGCAATATGAACAGTTACAGCAACAGGTGTATTTGCAACCTGCACAAATTGAGGAGCAAAATGTTCATGTAATGCTAGATCATGTTCAGGGTGAACTTCAAATACAGTCAATTGAATATGCAGTAACAGACACAATGGTATTGGCACCTTTAGTGGATGCAGCAGGACAAGGGAATGTTGAAGAACCAGAACTAAACACTGTTCAGGAAGTGTTGAATAAGGAGACTGAAGCAGGAACATTGGAGATAGTTGCAGGAGTAAAGGATGCAGACATTGGTGGGGAGTTTGACAGGTTTACTGATGTTGAAGTGGTAAATGCAAAGGAGCAGCAGGCTGAAGCTGAAGACCATTTTGATATTGTTTCTGATCAAGGGATTAGGGATCCTCACAATGTTTTGTAAACATTGCCCACCAGGTGTGCCAGATGTTAGTGCCTAAGCTATCAGTAATTACCTTTTACTTACTCTTTGGTAGCAATTAAGGTTAAAGCTTTGAACCTTAAAGGCATGTTTACACAAGTGCCTTGGTAGTTATATGTACCCGAATGATCTTTTGGCGAGAGAGTAGTTTTTCACACTACATGAGCAGTTAGTTGTTAACATCCTGCTATTGTACTGTGTGTTATGGGGATTGGTAGTTTGATGATGATGAATACAAGACAGCAGTATCTTTGATTCTCTGTGTTATGATGTTTATTGCTTCTATACTGTGCAGTTTTCATGCTTATATGTGCAGTCTACTGTTGTGTTTTTCCCTGAACTGCATGTGTCTTGATTGAATAACTGTTAGGATAGTAAGCCCCTAAAATCCACCATTTTGAATTTCTTAATGACTTTTTCTAACGAGGTCAAGATACTGAACTAACCTTCATCTGAATAAACCAGATAGAAGGGAAACTATTACAGACAACTTGAAGGAATCAACGCTTTTTTCCTAATTGAATTAGGCACAGTCGTTGATCTATTCATTTGAGAAGTCTTCAAGTTATTATTTAACTATTCGAGTTCTAAGCGTATTCCTATTGATCAATTTTATTATTAAAACTCTACTGATTCCAGCCTAACCCCATCCGGCCCATGGGTTAGCCACCTCCCAACCATTGGAATTGGTAGAACCAGACAAGTACTCACCCACCCATAATTGAATGCCTTTCTTAACTTTTGCTTTAGAATACAGATACGCACACACTCCTCTTTAAACTTTAATTTATAAAACAATCCATTGACAAACAATTATTGATTATAGGTGTCATAACTCAAAATTTCCATTCAATCCTTGTTTCTCACAAAACAGTATCACTCTGGACAGCAGGTTAGCAAAACAAGATCCAATAATAGATTACAATAATTTTCTCGTCATCATACATATATATATATATCTCGAAAGTTATAGAATAGGTGGAGGTTTTATACCAAAACCAGGCACACAAAATGATGCACTTGGCTGACCCACATAATGGAGAGGCTTAGTGGCTAGCTTTGCTCTCCCTACCATGGGAATGAGCCGGCCAAGCACATAGCCGCAGAGGAGAAGCTATACCTTATTGGCATGGCATATGTGAAGGATGTTGCAAAATCATATTTGGTTGGGATGTTAAACAATGTGTGAGATCCCTGTCCCTACCACGCAATGGATTCGGGGTGCTAGCAGTGGAAGTAGCACTTCTTGCATGGGTCAGGGTCCCACACTCGGGGCCTCATCCACGGATATCCAGACAAGAGACTAATCCGTCGGTTTTTCCAAAACCGAACCCGGAAAAACTTCCCCGGAAAGCACGGGCGATTCCACCAGGATAACTTTTTACTCTAACGTAGTCAAGACCATTACTGATCAATCTGATCCGACTACACCTATAAAGATACTCGATCAGATCAAGGAAGAAACTTGCACTTGGATCATTGGGATCAATGCTTTTTTCCCCATCAAGAGGCACAACCGTTGATTCATATCCATAGAACAATTACTATCCGGGATTTACTTCATCTATCGTAATAACAAAAATTGAGTCTCGATTTACGGATCCATCAGTCCAGCCAGTCCCATGGGTTAGCCAGCCGCCCAACCACTGTAATGATGGGATCCAATTAGGAATTTGGTTAGGTTTTGTCCCGGGTACCAGGGAAAAGAGTTCCCAGGCCCCCTAGCCAGAAGTTCATGCAAACATAAAACTAGTCACACCACTTACACACCCAATATGAAATTGCCTTTTTCTCAGCATCAACTAACTTTAAGACAATCCTTTAATGAAACCATTATGTTACTGATAACATTCCTCGAAATCTCTGGTTGAATCCATATTTCCAATCATTCATTCATCGGTGTCACTTATGGCATTATTGGCAACCAGAACACTCACCACCTGTTCACTCAGGGGTCTTTTCAATAGTTCCTAGCTCATAGTACTCGGCAATATTTTCACATATAAAAATCAAGATGGAATCCTTGTTGAAGATCAGCAAGATCAATCAATAGATCCATATAAGAGAGCCATGAACTCATCCGTTGAGGACCAGCAAGATCAATCTACAGATCCATATAAGAGAGCCATGGACTCATCCGCCGTTGGAGGACCAGCAAGGTCAATCAACCAGATCCATGCTCGGTTTCAGAAAACAACTCTTACTCCTTGTTCCAATATCTTTCACGACGCACGTGTGGGTATCTTCAGCGACCCAGAGCCCGAGCACCGTATGGTCAGCACCCTCTAGGATCCTTCGTCGCTCGTCGCGCAGGTGACCTAGTGCTTCACTCATAGGCCGCTTCCTTGGTCCCTCATCCACCGTACCGAAAGCTCACCATTTAAATCGAACCGAGGCTGGTCAAGACCTCGGTCGACCTTGCTACGCGAGACGTCTTCCATTGACTCTCCGTCAGCAGTTGCAACTGCTGACTCTCCGTCAGCAGTTGCAACTTTATCAGTTAGGTCTCCATGACCTTAATCCACAAGACGGTCAAAATGCTTCCCCAGCATTCTTGACATAAAACAGTCATTTTCAAACAGGTCACAAAATACAGTTTCTATATCGAACTCTCGTCTTTCCACATTATCCCTCCTCAGTCCACATTACTTATTCCACATTCCATTCATATGTGTACTCATTCTCATCCATTCACTCATATCGACGACACATTATTTCACATACACATTCACATTCATTATTCTACATACACATCCATGTTCGTACATCCATATCATACATCCAATCCCATATCCGCATTCATACATACACATCCATATCCACATCCACATCCATACATCCACATCCACATCCACATCCACATCCACATCCATACATCCACATCTACATGCATACATCCATTTTCACATCCTCATTCATACATCCACATCCACATACATACATCCACATCTACATGCATACATCCATTTTCACATCCACATCCACATTCACATCCATACATCCACATCTACATGCATACATCCATTTTCACATCCTCATTCATACATCCATAGGGAATGATTAGAATGATCCCTAATTGGATCATTAACCCATAATGGATTGAATCATCAATATTTATAAAATACATAAACTAAAAGCATAGGGGAAAGCCATTAATTTGGTCTCAAGCATAAATTAATCTTGGATTAAGGAAAAGCTTTATGAAAAGCTTCATTTGGATTGAGAATAGGTCATGAGTATGACCATTCCTTGAGTGAGAGAGAAATTACATAAAAACCATTAGAATTAAGCATAAATGGAAATTTATGTAATTCTTTACTTTCATTCATCAATTAACTTCAATAGCATTCATCAATTTATGTAATTCTTTACTACCATTCAACTTCAATAGCATGTTTCAAATAAAGGTGCTAAAGTGGAATCAGGTTAATGTGGACTTGTATGCAGTAGCATTCAATTTAGCAAACTTTTTTATGTCTAATATTAGATTCTTTGTGTGCTTGTACACAATGAAAGACGCACATAAGGTTGAGTCTTGTGCCAGGTAGAAGGGATTTTTGTTCTTCCTTGGTAGGTGGTCAAGTGCACACCTACCATTGGATGGAAGAAAGGACAAACGGTAATTAATGTATGTGATGTCTCTCCTTTGCTCACTATTTCTTCTACTCCTAACAGAGACCTTGAGCTTCATTCTAATCAAGTGAGACAAATGGAACTCGGGGATGAGTTTGACATTAAGCTTGATCTCATTCATGAGACAAATGAGTGTATTGGTAATCTCATAAATAATATGAACATTAAACATTCATCTCACTAGTAACGTGTGTATGTTGATTGTTGTGTGTGTAGTATGCCATACAAGGATTGGGTTAAAAGAAAAGATCATCCATGGAGGGGGGGCTATTAAAGAGGTCAAAAGCTTTGCAAGTACATTGTGTCCCTCTTCACCCGTACTGGTGATACCATCATTGATATGTTTGCTGAGATCGGCACACTAGGGCTAGCTGCTACATACATGGATCGACATGTGATCTTTATAGAGAATGATGAAGTAATCTATGAGCACCTTCTACGTACATATGGGGCAGAGGTATATATTTTCCTTGATGTATCCTAGTTTTTAGCATTGTGTATGGAAAAAAAATTCACTTGTATGGATGTTGCCCTTGTAGCTTTGATACCATTATGTGTTGCAGTGCACCGAGTTCCCTTTTTCTTGTATGATCCTAAATGGATTCCCATCCTTTATGTCCATTATATTTAGAATTGTTGTCCTCATAGAGAGCCTTCTATGTTATTACTTCACAGCTTAGTTACTCTTTTTTTTGCCTACCTTTAGGAGTTCAATTGCTTGGAAAGAAGATTGTACTTCCCAATTTCTTGGTCTATTTTGGACAGTCTTTAGGATGCCTTAGTGATTGATTTGGCTTTTGAACTTTTTGAGAAAAAGAGAAATGAGAATTCATTTATTGTTAACTTGTAAATAAGATTGTTTCTCTAAAGCTTCATTGAAGTTCACACTTAAGTATATCATAATTCTCTTCTTATGTATTCCTTTATGTCATGATTGCATTCTTTTGTTACGTTCATAACGGATTCCCTCCCTCCCCCTCCACTTCTCCCTCTCCCTACCTCCCTCTCTCTCTCTCTCTCTCTCTCTCTCTCTCTCTCTCTCTCTCTCTCTCTCTCTCTCTTCAATTCTAGTAGAAAACATAGATTATAGGACCCCGCCCCTTTCTCCCTTGTTTGAGCTCACTCTATAACCACTCCCTTGAGGTGGCTACATCAAAATAATGTGTTGTATCACAAGTGGATGTTAAGAATGAGTTCTTACATGGTGATTTGCAAGAAGTGTATATGGATCAACCACCAGGTTATGAAGATGTGGGTCACCCTAATTTTGTATGCAAGTTACATAAAGCTTTATGTGACTTGAAATAGGCACCAAGAGCATGGCATGATAAGATAGCACAATATCTTCTCACCATTGGTTTTCATGTGGCGGATGCTAATCATTCACTCTATGCGCAGAAGAGTGATAAGGGCCTTGTGGTCATTCATCACAATCTATGTGGATGACTTGATTGTTGGGGGGTGATAGTGGAGAGAAAGTTGAGAGTGTAAAATGTCTCCTCAAGCAAAATTTTGACACAAAGGATTTGGGTGAGCTGAGGTACTTCCTTAGCATTGAGGTTATTAGGACAGTCAAGGGCATATGCACAGAGGCAATATGCATTGGACATGCTATCTAAATATGGTATGGCTAGTTGTAAGCCAATTTCTATGCCATTAGATTTAAATGGAAAGTTGAGTGTAGTTGCAGGTGAGATTTTGGAGAACCCCACTATGTACAAGAAGACAGTGGGTAGCTTGATTTACATGATGATCACCAAGCCAGATTTGAATTATACAGTTGGATTATAGAGTCAATTTATTTAGCTTCCTCGAAAGCCACATTTTGACGGTGTGAGGCACACATTGTGCTATGTAAAGTCTACAATAGACTATTTTGGTACAGAGTTGCAGGTGTTTGGATACACTAATGCAGATTGGCTAGTAGTATCACAAATAGGAGATCTACCAGTAGTGGATTTATGTTTTCCTTTGGGAGTGGTGTTGTGACATGGAGCAGCAAGGAGTAGCCACTAACAGTTGCCTTATCGAGCATAGAGGCAGACTATACCAATGGAGATCTACTAGTGGATTATGTTTTCCTTTGGGAGTTTTGTTGTGACATGGAGCAACAAGAAGCAGCCACCATCAGTTTCCTTATCGAGTATGGAGGCAAAGTATAGAGGTGTTGCAATGGTAGCATATGAGGTAGCTTGGTTGCGCAAGCTACTTAATGATTTGGGACTACAAGTTTACAGACAGGTTGTCATCTATTGTGACAACCTTAGTAGAATATAGTTGCAAGGAACCTGATTTTTCATGCACAGACCAAACACATAGAGTTTCAGTATCACTTCACTCATCATAGAGAGGATCTTAGTAGGAGACATTGACCTGATGTATGTTAGCATATAGGAGAAGGTAGTTGGCATTTTCACAAAAGCATTGGGAACAAAGCTTCATAGATTTTGGACTATTCTTGGAGCCCTACAGATGGAGTTGAGCTTGAGGGGGAGTGTTGAGATGTCAAGCTCAACACAAGCTGACACTTATGATATGCCTGGGTGACCATTTTTGCCACTTACATTCACTAGCGTATTTGGTAGGATGCTGACATGATAGATCTTTGCCAATGATTCTATAGTTGGATTACACCAGCTACTAGTCTACCACTGAGTTATGGCATACATATCTTGCCATCTCGCTCACTTAGTGTGTTTACATTATGGACTACATGTACATAGTACTTTAGTACTTATGTTGTATTCCCCTTGTCTTTTGGGAGAACCTTTTTGTTGAGAAGAAGAAGAAGAACAATTTTTAGCCTCTCATCTTGTGTGTTCTCTTCTAGGGTTCGTGTGAGTGTGTGTGTTCTTGTGCAAGAGCTCAAGCTCTCTTCCTCCCTACATCTTTTCATTTCTCAAGTGAAGGCCAAAGTGGTGGGCTTAATTACAATATGGCAAGCTCATAGTTTTATTGATGAATCATCTCTGAAGTGGAAGTGCGAAAGGGTACGAATGTCATTCTCTTACTTTGTGCCTTCATCCCAGAGGATAAGCGAGGCATGATGGTTTTCACATTTCTATATTTGGAAGTTGTACGTGAATGAACTTGGTTTTATTTTCACTTTAAATCAATACCCTCCATGTAGAGGATGTGATGTTGTCATGTTTTTTTTGTTTTCACTCCCTCTAGCTCAATCTTGATGGACAGGGGAGGGTATCTTTTTGGAATCCTCTTGTCCGATTCCCAAAAAGCGCTCACTAGAAAATGCTCACCATAAAAATCCCCCCATTGGGGATACCTACCTTTCTTCTAAGCTCAGGATCTCCATGACCTTCAAGCTTCACCAACACCTCTAGCCATCTCTTAGTAGAGAAATCTCTCTTGTGGTGAGCTAGAGTCCTCAAACTTGCTTCCCTTGTTTTCACTACAAAGGAGCTTTGCAAATGGGTAGGAAGCAAAGAAAGAGAGAGCTTTGGAAAGCTCAACCTCTACTTAAATTCCTTGGTGAGTGAGAGTATGGGAGAGAAGGAGAGAGGGAGAAGAGAACTTGTATCAACACACCATCACTCACCCACACAATCCTTAATCATGCATACAAAAGGAAGAGAAATCATACAAGAAAACTTCAATCACAAGCGTAAGAAAACTCAAACTTAATTGTGAGAATGGGATTTTGTGTTTTCTCATTAGTCAAATTATTTCATATACAAGACTTATATATACACCTATCCACTGGTGCCCAAGACTTATATGTACGGCTATCCACTAGTGCCCAAATAATGTTGGCTCAATACACTAGTCCAGGCTAATTTCTTAGTTTAAATATTCATTAATATTATACAAGTCGTAAGCTCAGTTTAAATATTCATTAACATTACAGTCGTAAGCTCAGTTTTGACTATCTTTTGGCACTACACAAGCTATAAGCTCAAAGATGTCCCATGACCATTTACATGAAGTGCATTGCGATGTACAAAAAATAAGGCTTGAAGATGTTGTCATGCGTTTGAAGCAATGTTAGCTAATGTAGTTAACATAGCCCCTCCTAATCATGGTTTTGTCCTCAAAATTTCCAGTGAACCTCAATGGAAGGCTAGTGGTAGAAGCAATTGAAGATCTAGTAGAATCTTAATTGCATAAGGAAGGCCTTGCAGGGTTTCTAGAAGGTTGTTTCAAACATATCTTTGAATGTGAGCATTCTCTAGCCTTGGACCCTACTGTACTCGCTTGTAGTAATTGAGTATCTCATGTGAAAAAGATTGGGATCCTTGTTAACATCGAAGGCCATGCCATGGAGGCCTTCATTATTCTAAACATTGCACCCACTAGAGGACAATTATGAGACAAAAAAGTGAATAGTAATGACCATGTCACACCTCATAATAGTCTTGGATGACCATGTTTGGGGGTCAAGCATCTCATAATAGTCTTGGATGAATGTTAACCCACTCCTAGGGTTAACAAGAGCTACCGCCATTATCTTACATCAAGGAGTCAGGGTAGATACACCAAATGGTCATACATGCAAGATATGAAGAAATGGTGTCCAAATCTACACAATTAGTGTTAGAAAACATCCGTAGAGGAAACTCCAACCATATCACATGATAGAATCCTCAAGAGGAACCATGGATGTTTCAGTTTTTGTTTCAGCTTTAGACCTCATGTTTGTTTCATATTCCCATTCACTTTCATCCTCTTCTTGGCTTTTTCAAGAGTGCCTAATGTGTACAATGGCACACTTGGTTCTCTTACAATTCTAACTAAGGTCTATTTGGAGATTTGTGAATCCTCACACTCCTGTTCTAAGCGTTTATGTCTTGGTATAACTCATGTTTAGCCTTTAAAGGTGCAAAAGCTGATGCCATGTTGGCTTCACCCCCATGAGAGAATAGCACTCCTCCAAATGAGGTTTTGAGGGATTGCTTTACTTTTGTAAGGAATTCCTTGAATTTGTCATGCTTTAATTCATGCAATCTACCTCTAAATACTCTTTCATAGAGAGTATGTCTTCCTCTTAAAAGTAGAAGCGATACTCCTCAGGTTTTTGTATTTTGGTTGCTTTTTTAGGATATGCATTATTAGATTCAATCACAACCGGTGATCATGTATGACACTCAACCATGCTGACCATGCTCTCCTGAGCTTTCTTTCTGCGTTCTGCATATGTTATGTGATCATGATTTTCAATTTAAGGGTGGTAGTGAGGCGGTGGACACTGATGACCCACCTAGGGGATAGGCCCCACACTTACACCACTGGCATGGTTGGTGAGATCATGGATTGTTGAGATATTGAGCTCATCTAGTGAGGCGGTGAACACTGATGACCCACCTGCTGCTGCTGGGGGATAGGCCCCACACTTACACCACTGGTATGGTTGGTGAGATCATGGGTGATATGCGACCGGTGGGATGACAGGCTGTGTGTGACAGCCATTCTAGAGACTGGCATAGTTATAGCGCTAGCTCATTTAGTTGGGTTCACACTATAGAGAACCCTAGTATGTATTTGGTTGAGTACCTTTTCATATGTGTGTACTCTTATCTTTGTATATGGTGTGTTGAATACCTTTTCATGTGTGTGTACTCTTATCTTTGTATATGGTGTGTTGAGTGTTGAGTGAAGAAGAAGAAGATTTTCAGCCTCTGACCTTGTGTATTCTCTATTAGGGTTTTGTGAGTGTGTGTTTGCTTGCAAGAGCTCAAGCTCTCTACTCCCCTGCATCTTTTCATGGTATCAGAGCCTGTTTCATGCTAAGGGCTGAGCTGCAAAGCAAGAGAATCACAGGAAGTGGTACGAGGGTAAGAGCTTCAACTACTCTTCCCTATTTGTGTTGGCGAGCTACACCCTTGTCGGGTGCTCTACGGGAGGCACCGACAAAGGATCTCTGATTGAGGAGATTTCTTCGTGGGAGTAAAGCTATAGGGCAACTATATTGTCTTATCGAACTACGTTTTTTGGACCGAAAATGCGTTTCGGGCATGTCACGACCTCCGTTTTTCAGAAAGCAGGTGATTTTGAGCACTGCGGGTAAGTCATCGTCGATTCTCTATAGAACTCTGTGTTAAGAATTGCAGGAAGATAGATTGGCTATGCAGTCACTGTGTGTGCTGCAAGAAGGTCAACAGTTGCCACTGGTGCACATTGAGGTCACTGGTTGTGACATTTGAGTGTACTACAGTACCATTGCAGAAAATACAACAGTTTATGCAGTAGGACAAACCAAAGTGTTGTTTCTGGTAAATTTTGTTGGCAAGATGTCAAATGATGGCATAAACCAAATTATTGTTAACAAATTTCCTGATGGGAAAGGGTTATTGGGACTACATAGAAGGTGAGCATGAAGAGGCACTAGAGATACTGGAGATCAATCCGACTGCTGCAGATGTGAAATAGTTCAAGGATTGGAACAAAGGAGCAAGAAAAGTTATGTATTGGCTCTCTATCAGTATACAGGACACCATGATTGGGCACATACAGGATGCCAAGTCCCCCAAGGAGGCGTGGGACACCTTGGTAAAACTTTATGAAACAAATACCAAGGCATGAAAGATACAGTTGAAGAATGAACTTCATACTATGGAGAAAAAGAGTATGTTTGTGAATTATTATGCATTGAAGATAAAGGGTATTGTGGAATCCCTTGCATCTATTGGTGTTTCAGCAGATAATGATGATGAGGTGGAAGTCTGTCTACGTGGTCCCAGACATTTGGCATAAAAGAATTGGACATGTGAATGTGCAGAGAATGAAGTCTATGCAGACTAAAGGAATTGTGACAGGGCTGCCAAAGTTTAAAGTTGAAGGTATGCAGAAAATATGTGAAGCATGCCAATTTGGAAAGCAAACAATTTTCCACATAACAAATATGTGAGCAGAAATGCACTATATGGGATCCTACGAAGACCATGTCTATGGGAGGCTGCAGGTACTATGTGACATTTATTGATGACCACACAAGGAAAGTGTGGGTATACTGCATGAAGGAGAAGGGTGAGGTGTTCACTCATTTTCAGAGTTTCAAAGTTATGGTGGTTGAAAAGCTTTTGAAGAAGAATGGTATTTGGAGACAGTTTACATGTGCAGATACACTCCGCAGTAAAATGGAGTTGCTGAGCAAAAAAACAGGCACATTGCTGAGATTACATGAGCATTGATGGAAGAGAAGAATATGCCGCATAGCTATTAGGCTGAGGCTGCTTCTACAGTAGTTTACATCATAAACTGAACTCCTACTATAGCCATACATGATGTAACTCCCAGAGGAGAGGTTAACTGGTAGAAAACCTGATTTGTCTCATCTTGGATGCATTGCATATGTGCATGTGTGAGATGAGCTGAGAACTAAGCTGGATCCAAAAGCTGAAAAAGTGTGTTTATTTGATATTCCCTTGAGTAAAAGGGATCCAGGTGTTATAACCCTGCTACACGTGAGTTGAGGGTAAGCAGGGATGTTAATTTTGATGAGATGAGCAGCAGTAGCTAGAATGCTATTGAAAAAGAAGCTGTTGGGACTGATGTGAGTGGAAATGTGGTTGCACAGAATGCAAGTCAGCAATCACAGTCTTTGAGTGGACCAGGAGAGTCCTCATCTAGTGGTTCAGTTTTGATAGACCATGGAGTGGTGGCAGGCTGCGTCATAATACCAGTCCTGCAAATGTGATTAGTACATCACATAAAGGCAAAGAGAAAGTGGTTGAGCCCCTTAGTATGCCTGACATTTCTGCAAGGCATTCTCATGTTGATGGAGAGTCTAGTGGCTCAGAGATGAGCCTTGATGAGGAACTTGGGATACCAGCTATGAGAACACCTGGTGTAAAGAAGGCTATGGAAGCCATGAATGCAAAGCTGCGAAGATCTGGGAGAATGAAGATTCCTGTGAGGAGGTTTACCTATGATGGTTATGTCGCACATCACTATGCATACATGGCAAAAGTTGTGCAAGTTGTAGAGCCCACATACATTGTGATGAGGCTGTTGGAAATGTGTGTTGGGAGAAAGCTATGGATGAGGAGATGGATGCACTATATAGAAATGAGACTTGGGATTTAGTGCAATTGCCTAAAGGCAAGAAAGCCATTGGATGCAAGTGGGTGTACAAAGTAAAACATAACAGTGATGGAAGCATAAGTAGGTACAAGGCTAGATTGGTAGCCAAAGGATATGCACAGACATATGGCATTGATTATGAGGAAACTTTCAGCCCAGTTGCCGAGATGGCAACAGTGAGAGTTGTGATAGCAGTGGCTGCATCAAAGCAATGGTCTTTACATCAGATGGATGTAAAGAATGCATTCTTGCATGGGGATTTCTAGGAAGAGGTGTATATATTGCAGCCACCTGGTTATGAGGATGTGAGTCACCCCGAGCATGTTTGTAGGTTGAAGAAAGCCTTGTATGGCTTAAAACAAGCACCAAGAGCATGGTCTGACAAGATTTTTGAATATCTTGTCACTATTGGCTTTCATGTAGCCAATGCAGATTTCTCGCTGTATGTAAGACACAGTGATAGAGGGGTTGTGCTTGTTGTCATCTATGTAGATGACTTGATCATTACGGGGGACCATGATGTAGAGATCTTTGATGTAAAGATCTTACTTAGATAGAAGTTTGAGATGAAGGATCTGGGGGAGCTCAGATATTTCTTGGGCATTGAGGTGATTAGGTCACCACATGGTATTGGATTACTGCAGAGATAGTATGGCTAGGACATGTTGTCCAAGTATGGTATGACAGGCTGTAAGTCTATCTCAGTGCCATTGGATCAGAATGGCAAGTTGAGCAGATTTAGGAGAGATTTCGGAGGATCCTACTATGTATAGGCGCATAGTAGGAAGCTTGATCTACATGATAATCACCAGGCCAGATTTGAGCTATGCTGTTGGGTTGGTGAGTCAATTTATGCAGGTTCCACGGAAGCCGCATTTGGATGCATTGAGATGCATACTGAGGTATGTGAGGTCTACTTTGCATTGTGGACTATTTTATGAAACTGGGTTTAGGGATTGTGCTGATAGATTGCTACTGTTAACACTTGACCCACTAGATCAAGTTAAGGGATGACAAATTAAAAACCTGCATAACTGAAATTCCCATGGAGGAATGTTCAGATGGAATTTTCGGTCTAATGAACCATTATTGTGTTAAGGATATGAATGACATAATCTGAATGAATTGTTATTTGATAAAATGAGTTCTATTTGAAGGGATTTTTATCCCAGGATTCTGTTCGGTTGACCAGACTATAAGAAACCCCAGAATCAGTTGGATCTTAAGGCAAACAGTTTGACCTCCAGCTCTGTCTTGCGTTTTTTAAGTGGGGTAGGATGTAAGATTCCTCCCTCCAACTTTTAAGGTCTAAAGGAGTAAGAACCTTCCCTTCTAATCTTATAATTATTCCCCTCTCTGAAATAAAAGAAAGATCCTATTTTACCCTGTTTTAGCCTGGAGAGATAAAATTTCTAGAGGGAGGTAATCCAAAATTGAGATATTTTTGGATATAAAAATCCTCCTAGTGTCTAAAATGGTTTCCCTGAAACAGAAATTCAAAAAGGACTTTCCAATATGCAATTGAAATTAATTGAAAATATAAATAAAGGACCTTTACCTAAGGGTCTAGATTTTCAAAAAATTTTGAATTATGGTCCAATTAAGGTCCAAAAATGAGTAAATGCCCACATAAGATGAAGAGTTGACTGAGTACAAGGTTTGTTACTTTAAAAATGAGATATTTTGGGTATAATGATACATTTTTGACACCTTGGTAAGGAGAAGGGGGCATTTCAAGGAGGCGCCTATTTGACACATGTGGTGGAGTTTTTAACTCAAAAATATTGTGATATTTTTATCTCTCCTCTCTCCAGGATCAAAAGGAAGCCAAACTAAGTCCAAATCTTGTCCAAATTCAGCCAAACTAAACCTGAAAAATTCTAGAATCTAGTTGGACTTGGCTAGAGGCCTCCCTCACCTATAAATATATCCTTAGTCCTTTATAAAAAAATATGTGAACTATACCATGCCACTGTTACACTAAAATAATAATATTATTATTATCCCTTAAAAATCCTCTACAATTTGGAGAGATTGGAGCTTCTCTCTCTCTTCAACCTTCTTGGGAGTCTTCATCCAACATACTAAACCAATGTATTGTTCAAGGGCCTCTCCTTATACTAAAGAATCAAGCAAAATAAGAGGTAAAGTGCGACTTTATGGTCTTTTTCTTAATCTCTAAATGTTTCTCACCTCTCAACCCCTCTCAAGCTTGAGAAGTATTCAATTGAATGGCTCTTTAATGCAATTTATGCTCTCTAATAAATTTTAGTAATTAAACACATAAAGTTTTTATTTATGCTTAAATTAAAATATTTTTTAATCATATCTCTCTCTCCCCCAAATAATGATCATTCCTATGACCAATTCTATATTCAAATGATGCTTCTCATAAAGCAATTCTCAAATCTAAAAGTAATCTCTATGCTTGTCAAATTAGAGGCCCAAGAAGTGGCTTTTTAATGCTTTTATGCTATTTAAATTATGAAAAACTTAGGAATCAAGTCCATAATTGGATATTGTTCCAAATGATAGTTATTCTATCATATTGTATTACTAAAACTTTATGCTTTCAAAATTGTTGAAAATTATCAATAATAGCAGCAGAGCTATGGCAAAAGTTTTAAAAAATTAACACATAAATCAATTTCATGCATAATATGAAAAGAGGACTTTCTACCATATTCTAGGATTAATCATCCTAGGTTGATTGAATAATTCTCATCATAACCATGAAAAAATTGATTTTAATGTTTATGCATAAATAGTTAATTAGGAAAAAGAGAAATTTCTAGTAATTCATTTTTTTGATAAAAAGAGAAATTCCCATGACAATAGAAATCCATGTATTCCAATGACGAAAGAGAAAAATTTGGAATACTAAAATAATGGATATTTTATTTAAAAAGAAGAATTTTAGTTAAACCTATCTTTTTGCATAGATAATTAAATAAGGAAAAAGGAATTCCCACCATAATCGGAATCCAATCATTTAAATGAGGAAAGTGGAATTTCTAGTATAATAAAATTGATGGAGATTTTTATTTAATTTTTAAGAGAAAATTTAATTCTTTTTGCATAGATAAATTTAAATGAGGAAAGAGGAACTCCCACCATAATTGGAATTCAATCATATAGATGGGAAAAGAGAAATTCCTAGCATATTGGATTTTATGGATATTTTATTTAAATTCAAAGATAAATTTTATTTTATCTATGAGAAATATTTAAATGATAAAAGAGGAATTCCTATTACATTTGGAATTGAGTCATCTAGATGGGAAAAGAGAAATTCCTAGCATATTGGAATTAATGGATATTTTATTTAAATTCAAAGATGAATTTTAGATAAATTTATTTTATCTATGAGAAATATTTAAATGATAAAAGAGGAATTCCTATGACATTGGAATTCAATCATTTAAATGGAAAAAGTGAAATTCCTAGCATATTGAATTAGTGGATATTTTATGAATTTATTTTATGAGAATTATTTGATGATAAAAGAGGAATTTCCATGACATTGAATGCAATGCAAAAAGAGGAATTCCCATGATAATTGAGATCCAAGAAATTAAATGAGAAAAGAAAAATTTTTAGAATTATTTATCAAAAGCGAAAATATGGGTAGAATTGATTTTTGTAAATCCCATGAATTCTTTTATTCAAATGAGGAGTATCGAATATAATTCATTTGAGGAATTGTGAAAGAATATGGAAATAGTCATCGAGAAAAAGAACCTTTATTTAGGCCAAGCAATTGGCAGAAATTTAGAAAAAGCTTCATTATCGGTTATTATCAAAGTAGAAAAAGCTACTAAGTGGAAATAGGATGTGGAAGGCATGTGATAAGATGTAAACAGGATGTGATAGGATGTGATAAGATGTAAACGGGAAGGCATGTGATAAGATGTAAACGGGATGCGATAGGATGTGAATGGATATGATAAGATGTAAAGGGAATGCGATAAGATGTGAATGGATGTGATAAGATGTAAATGGATGTGATAAGATGTAAATGAGATGTGATAAGATGTAAATAGGATGTGATAAGATGTAAATCGGATGTGATAGGATGTGGTGTAATGAAAATAAATATGGATGAGATGTGAAGTAAATGGATGTGGATGTGAATGATGAGATGAGAATGAGATGAGAGGATATGTGAAAGGATGAGATGGGAAGGATGTCGATGTGTATGTGAAAGAATGTGATGAAAATGGATGTGGATGTGTATGTGAAGAATGGATGTGGATGTGTATGTGAAAGAATGGATGTGGATGTATGTGAAAGAATGTGATGAAAATGGATGTAGATGTGTATGTGAAGAATGGATGTGGATGTGTATGTGAAAGAATGGATGTAGATGTGTATTTGAAAGAATGGATGTGGATATATGTGAAAGAACGTGATGAAAATGGATGTGGATGTGTACGTGATGAAAATGGATGTGAATGTGTATGTGAAGAATGGATGTGTATGTGTATGTGAAATAATGGATGTGGATATATGTGAAAGAATGGATGTGGATGTGTATGTGAAAGAATGGATGTGGATGTGTATGTGAAAGAATATGATGGATGTATGCAATGAGATGTGATGTGATGGATGTGAATTGATGGATGTGATGTGATGGATATGAATGGATGGATGTGATGTGATGTGAATGAATGTGATGGATGTGAATAGATGATATGTGTTGTGAATGGATGAGATGTGATGTGATTTGAATCAGGATGTGAATGAGCATTCGAATTCATCCGCTGGATAGCATTTTTGCTTATAACTTCAAGGTCTTAGATTTACTCATATATATTGTCAGTAAAAAGCTACAAATATACCCACGGTATATACGGGTAGTCACAGTACTTAGAGCTATAAGGTAAGTACCATAATATCGAGGCCTCAAAAGCAAGTCAAGGATTCCATACAATTGTGGTACTTCCATCTGAAGACCCGCATTCCAATTTATGAATCTTCATTCTGAATATCAATTTATATGAATTTCATCACACCATTACAATCTTTTAATTACTGGTACTTCATAAATTTTTGACATTCTTGCTTCTCGGTTGATCCACTTTAGCCAATTCACTCTAATACTAGCTGAAAGATCCGTGCAACGAATTCTGGGGTGCTAGCAATGGGAGTAGCACTTCTTGGCATAGGATAGAGCCTCTCACTTGGGGCCTCGCCCATGGATATCCGGACAAGAGACTAATCCCTCGATTCTTCCAAAACCGAACCCACAAAAACTTCCCTCGCCTAGCAGACATAGGCGATTCCTCCGGGATATTTTATTCTAACATAGTCAAGGTCTTCACTAACCAAACCGATCCGACCAAACCTCTAAATCTCATGGTCAGATCAAGGAAGAGACTTGCACTTGGATCATAGAGACCAATGCTTTTTTCCTCATCAAGAGGCACAGTTGTTGATTCTTTTCCATAGAACAAGGACTATCCGGGATCTACTTCATCTATCGTAACATAACAGAATTGAATCTCATTTAAGGGATCCATGAGTCCACCCCGTCCTTTGCAGATAACCTAGCGCTTCACTCAGAGGCCGCTTCCTTGGTCCCTCATCCACACTGTATCGAAATCTCACCAGTTAAATGGAACCGAGGCTGGTCAAGACCTTGGCCAACCTTGCTACGCGAGACGTCCTCGGTTGACTCTCAGTCAGCTATTTACAACTTTATCACTTAGGTCTCCCACGATCTCATTCACAAGATGCCCAAAATGCTTCCCCAGCATTCTTGACATAAAACAGTCATTTAAAAACAGGTTTCATAAATACAGTTTCTAACCAACTCTCATCTTTCCACATTGTTCCACATCATTTCTCGTTATTCCACATTCTTCTACATCAATTCACATTGCTTATTCCGCATCCAATCATATATATTCCCATCGTCCTTCATCCATCATCATCCAATCACATCATATTACATCTCATCATATCTATCCACATCTATCCTGATCACATCACATCACAACATATCCATATTCAAGCTCGTCCATTCATATCACATCACATCCATCTACATTCATTCAGATCCACATATCATCACATCACGTTCACATCTATTTACATCACTGCACATCCATTCACATCTACCCAAGTCCACATCACATCACATCTCATCTGTCCACATCATATCTCTTCCATTCATTTCTAAACTAGATCCACATCACATCACATCCATTCACATCTCATTACATCACATTCACATCTCACCACATCCACTCACATCTCATCACATCCATCACACCCATTCACATCCCATATTTATTCACATGCATATCTATCACATCACATCTCATTCTCATCCATTTACATCACATCACATCACATCACATCCTTTCACATATCATTACATCTTATTCACATCTCATCACATTCACATCCACATCCATTTACATCACATCACATCTTATCACATCCACATCCATTTACATCACATCACATCTCATCACATCTATTTACATTACATCACATCACATCTCATCACATCCACATCCATTTACATCACATCACATCTAATAACATCCACTCACATCTTATCACATCGCAATCACATCTTATCACATCACATTATTCACATTTAGAACCGTTTTCTTCTTTCGATACCGATAGGACTTTTCTAAGTTTCTGCCAATTGCTTGGCCTAGTTAAAGCTACTTTTTCTCGATGGATATTTTCATATTCTCTCTTAAATTTCTCAAGTGAAATATATTCAATATTTTTCTTTTGAGTAAAAGATTCATAGGATTTACAAAAATCAATTCTACCCATATTTCCTAATAAAATTAATAATGCTCAAAATTCCACTTTTGATAAATACTCATAATTTGAATTATGCCAAAAATTCCTCTTTTACCATTTAATTACTTGGATCTCAAATATCATGGGAATTCCTCTTTTTGCATAAAAATAAATTTACCAAAAATTCTTCTTTTTGCATAAAAAATAACTTTACCAAAAATTCCTCTTTTACCATTTAATTACTTGGATCTCAAATATCATGGGAATTCCACTTTTTGTATAAAAATAAATTTACCAAAATTTACTCTTTTCTTATAATCAATTAATTATTCATAATTATAAAAAAATTATTTCTCATGAATATGATGAAAATCATTCTTTTTGCATAGGATGTGGACCAATCCTAGAATATGGTAGGAAGTCCTCTTTTAGCATTATGCATAAAATAAGATATGTATTATTTTTAAAAAAAATTACCATAGCTGCTATTACTGATAATTCTTAAATTTTTTTAAGAATAAAAGCTTGTAATGAAAATATGATAATAGTTCCTTTTTTATGCTTAAAATCAAACTATGAATTTAAATCATAATTTTAACCATAATCATAAACTTAATTATGATTATCCCACTAGATTAAGCTAAATCCATTATTTCTCCTTTCCCAAATTGATAGGATAATCTATTTCTCATTTAGAATCAATCAAAGTAGTTTTTAACTACTTATAAATAATCTAAAAGAAATAACCATTATCTTGTTAACACAAAATCATAAAAATACCATTTTCTTAATCTCTAGCTTATCAAGCCTAGATTTTAGCTTTAAATTAAGAGACTCTCATCATTAAGAAGCATCCTTTTTCAAGGGATTTTGCCATAAAGATGGCTATTCTTTTAGAGAGGGAGATTTACTTAAAAAAAGCATTACAAATAAGCATAAAGATTAACTTTCTCTTAATTAAGCATTAAGACTTAAGAAAAAGCTTGATTTGAATTAAAACAATCATTTAGAAAGCTTCTCAAGCTTGAGAGGGTTTGAGAAGAAGAAGGTTATTGAGAAAATTATTAAAAAATCATAAAATTTGATTTTACATCCAAGTTTGGCTTGATTCTCTAATTACAGTGAAACCCCCCACCAATCAACTAGTCCACCAAGAGAAGAAGACCAACTACAAGAGTTGTTGTGCAGAGAGAGAGCTCCAAGCTCCCAAGAGAGAGAAAAATTTAAAGCATAATAGAAAATATGATTATTTTAATATAATACTAGCATAGTATAGCTCTAATATTTGTTTACAAATGACTGAGGGTCTATTTATAGGTGAGGGAGGTCACTAACCAAGTCCAACTGGGTTTTGGAATTTTCCAGGTTCAGTTTAACTCAATTTGGACAAGATTTTGACCAATTTGGCTCCCTTTTTTGATTTGGTTTGATCGAGGAGAGAGGAGAGATAAAAAATATCACAATTTTTTTGAATTAAAAACCCTTCCACACATGTGAAATAGGAGCCTACCTCAAGTGTGCCCCTTCTCCTTACCAAGGTGTCAAAAATACATCATTATTCTAAAATATCTCATTTTTTTAGTAATATCTCATAATTTTTAACTAATAAACCTTGTACTCAGTCAATTGTTCATTTTATGTGAGTAATTTACTAATTTTTGGGTATTCTCTTGGATTTATCTCATCCCAACACTTGGATTAATCCAATTGGCCCATTGGAACCTTAATTGGACCATAATCCAAAAATTTCTGAAAATGTAAACCCTTAGGCTAAGGTCCCTTATACGATTTCAATTAATTCCTAATGCACATTGGAAAATTTATTTTGAACTTCAGTTTTAAGGGAATCCATTTTAGACACTAGGAAGATTTTTATATCCAAAGATATCTCAATTTTGGATAATCTTTCTCTAGGCCAAAACAAGGTAAAATAAGATCTTTCTTTTATTTCAGAGGGGGGAATAATTTCAAGAACAGAAGGGGAGGTTCTTACACCTCTACACCTCAAAAGATGGAGGGAGGAATCTTACATTCTACCCCACTTAAAAAAATGCGAGATGTCCTCATCTCATAGGTGGAGTGTTATCTATTCCATCTTCTTCTTCTTCAATCACTTCCAGTGTTACTGCCTTGGAAGTGGACGGCCTGTTGCCATATATATAGGCAATGATGTGTGTGAACACACTTAGGACCGCCGGGGCACTTTTTCTCTCTTTAGGAGGTTTTTTCCCCCGGCTTGTATATACGCCCATCCTTCTAGGGCTAACTTATCTTTTGTACATTGACACAATCTAATACTTTGTGTTGTGTGCATTCTTGCTTCTTCTTCTCCAAGCTTTTTGTGCTTTCCTGCAACCCTAATTCCAACAATTGGTATCAGAGCAGGCATCGGCTCCCAGGGCTACGCCGCCAGCACCCTCCGACTCACGTTCTCCGATTGAGGTGAGCTTTCACGAGCGCTTCCATGTCCCTATACTCTGTAAAATAGCCCATAGGGCTTGGTGTTCTCAGAAATCGCATCTGAGGTCGTTTCGAGCTCCGTTTTTGCATTTCAAGTTCTGCACAGGTGTTTTCGTCATTTTTTGCAAAAATTTTGACAGTGGAGTTTTCTGCAAAACAGGCATACGTACTCTATTGTGGACCGTGCTACATAGCACGAGTTGTTTTCTGTTCAGTCTTTGCTTCATTACAGGTAGCTTTTGCATCAGTTTCAGTCAGTGGCCATGGCTGATAACAACAATGATGTATTTCGCATGTTATCTGCTGCTGCTGATGACAAATTGGATGGAGACAGCAACTACCCACTTTGGGCATACATGATGCAGCATGTTTTGGTTGCAAAAGGAGTGTGGAACATTGTGCAGGGTATGGATGTACGTCCAGGTTCTGTGGATGTAGGATCTGTTGAGGATGTTGTAGGTTCTAGCAGCTCTACTGTTGCTACTGTTTTACCCACTGCTAAACAAGCTCGTTGGGATGGTAAAGATGCGCAGGCTCATGCCTTGATTGCACATTCTGTCAAACGTAACATCACCCCACATATTCGTTCAGCTAAAACAGCAAAACAGGCTTGGGATATTCTAGCTAGTTTGTATGCAGGTCATAAATAACGAGGCAAAAATCGCTTACCTGCGTAAAGAGCTAGAATTGAAGATTATGCAAGAAGATGATGACATGAATGTCTTTCTTGCTAAGATTAAAGATCTCAAAGAACAGTTGATTTCTGCAGGTGAGATTATTCCTAATCATTCTCTTGTGCAGACTGTTCTTGATGCTTTACCTGAGACATATCAGACTTTTGCTTCCACGTGGAGACTTCTTAATGAGGACAGACCTGATGCTGTCAAGTATGATACTTTAGTCAACAAGCTCTTGCAAGAAGCGCAGTCTAGGCAAAACAGGGCCAGGCAGCGTGCAGTTGATCAAGCATTTATTGCTGCCCAGCCAGCAGAGAAGAAGTGGTAAGGTAGCCCCTTCCACTGTTTCTTCTCCTATTAGTAGGTCTGTAACTTCTTCTCCTTCCACAGGTAGTAACAATAAGTCTGAGAAGGCTCTTGATAAAGGCAAGAAAAAGACCAGGTGCAACTATTGTAAGGCAAATGATCATGTCATTAAGAATTACCCTAAGCTAAAGGCTAAAGAGGCAAAGAAGAAAGAGTCAAATGCAGCCACAATAGCGGATGCTTCTACAAATGCAGATTCTGCAAATGTTGTGCAGGATACAGAATGGGCGTTTAGCGTGTATTGCCAGTATGATCCATCTGTACATGATGCATGTTTGACTCTCATGTATGGTATTTTGACAGTGGTGCTACAAAGCACATTACCTCGCATCGTGATATGTTCACTTCTCTTGAGGCTGTCCCTAATGGGAATACTGTCACATGTGCCAATAATGCTTCTTACCCAGTGAAGGGCATTGGTAAAATTATGCTTACTGCTGCAAATGGCAGCGCTTTCACACTTTCAGATGCTTTGTATGTGCCAGGGATAAAGAAGAATCTATTGTCTGTCTCTGCGCTTGCTAGACTTGGACTTGTAGTCAAATTTGTGAATGACAAATGTACTCTTCATGATTTGACTTCTGGTGATACGATTATTGTATCTGGCACCTTGTTTCGTGGGCTGTATAGGCTCAATTCTTATGACAAGTGTGTGGAAGATTCAGCAAATGCAGTTTCTGATGAAAAGGCAGTTTCAGATGCAAAACTATGGCATGCTCGTTTTGGTCATCTGAACTTTGCAAGTTTGCTGCGTTTGTAGAAATTTGATATGGTTGCTTCATTGCCCCCTCTTGAGGCACCATTGAAACATGTTTGTGAAGGCTACATTTTGGGCAAAATGCAGCGTTCTATATTTCCAAAGGATGGTTCTGTGCGGGCCACTCGCAAATTGCAACTTGTACATAGTGATGTATGTGGGCCTATGCAAGCTCCGTCATTTGGTAAACAGTTGTACTTCGTGACTTTCATTGATGATTACTCAAGGCATGCATGGGTATATCCACTAAAGGCAAAGTCCGAAGTGTTTTTGTGCTTCAAACAGTTTTTTCTTATGGTTGAAAATGTATCCAATTGTACTGTGGGCACCCTCCATTCTGATCGAGGGGGGGAGTACATGTCTAAAGAGTTTGATGCATTTCTGGCTAGTCGTGGGATAAAACACCAATGTACAGTGCCGTATACCCCTCAGCAAAATGGTGTTGCTGAGAGGAAAAACAGGTCACTTATGGAGATGGCACGATGTATGGTCAAGAGCCAAGCTTTGCCACATGCGTTTTGGCTTGAGGCTGTCATGTGTGCTGCATATGTACTCAACAGGTGTCCCACTAAGGCCTTGCAGTCTATTACTCCATATGAAGCTTGGCATGGCAGGAAGCCTTCTATTAGTCACTCGCGTGTCTTTGGTTGCTTGGCCTATGCTTTAGTGCCTGTGCAACAACGCAGAAAATTGGATGATAAGGCTGTCAAATGCATTTTTGTTGGTTATAGTGCTGAGAGCAAGGGTTACAGACTGTATCATCTGTAGTCAAAGCGTATCTTGATTAGTCGAGATGTTGTTTTTGTGGAAGATGTTGTGCAGCCTTTGTTATCATATACCAAAGAGACAGGTGTGAGCTCACGGGATGTATTTGATACATTATTGCCTCTATTTACAGGTGGGAATTCAAATGTAAGTCCTAATGAGGCAAATATTCAGCCTATGCAGATTTCAAATGACATCATAGATCAGCCTATTTCTGATGTAGATTTACAGGATATAATTCATGAGGATAGGGCTGAAAATGAGCAGGCTAGAGGTATGCCTAAATGGCTAGTGCAAACCTTGCATGATAGTAAAATTGATGCACCTATGTCTAGTCGTACTCGTTCAGGTTTTCAGCATGCCTCTTATGCATCAGATTGTTATGCTTTGGCTGTGTCTAGTATGTGTGAAGAGGAAGAACCTCTTTCATTTGATGAGGCACAAAAATCAAAAAATTGGTTGGCTCTAGTTGTTTTTGTGGAAGATGCTGTGCAGCCTTTGTTATCATGTACCAAAGAGACAGGTGTGAGCTCACGGGATGTATTTGATACATTATTGCCTCTATTTACAAGTGGGAATTCAAATGTAAGTCCTAATGAGGCAAATATTCAGCCTATGCAGATTTCAAACGACATCATAGATCAGCCTATTTCGGATGCAGATTTACATGATATAATTCATGAGGATAGGGCTGAAAATGAGCAGGCTAGAGGTATGCCTAAATGGCTGGTGCAAACCTTGCATGATAGTAAAATTGATGCACCTATGTCTAGTCGTACTCGTTCAAGTTTTCAGCATGCCTCTTATGCATCAGATTGTTATGCTTTGGCTGTGTCTAGTATGTGTGAAGAGGAAGAACCTCTTTCATTTGATGAGGCACAAAAATCAGAAAATTGGTTGGCTGCAATGTAAAGTGAATATGATGCTATAATGAAGAATAATACATGGTCTTTGTGTGATTTGCCTATTGGTAAAAAGGCCATTGGATGTAAGTGGGTTTTTAAGTTGAAACGAAAGCCAGATGGCAGTGTTGATTGCTATAAGGCTAGACTTGTTGCAAAGGGTTATGCTCAAGAAAAGGGCATTGATTTTGATGAGACCTTTGCTCCCACTTGCCGTATGACTACCATTCGTAGCATTTGTGCATTGGCAACTCGTAATGGTTGGAATGTACATCAGTTGGACATAAAGACTGCGTTCTTGAATGGAGATTTGCATGAGGAGGTGTATGTATCGCAGCCTCGTGGTTTTGTTCAAAGAGGGTAGGAAAACAAAGTGTGCAGGTTGAAAAAGGCTTTATATGGTCTAAAGCAAGCTCCACGAGCTTGATATGAAAAGATACATGCATATTTGACTGCACATGGGTTTCAGAATAGTCCAACAGAAAGCACTTTGTATGTTAAACGTGTGGATGGTGTACATCTAATCATTGCTCTCTATGTCGATGGCATGCTGCTCACAGGACCAAATGAGAGTCATATTGCTGATTTTAAGGCTGATTTGAATGCCTCTTTTGAGATGTCAGATTTGGGGCATTTGCATCATTATTTGGGGATACAGTTTAAGCAGTGTGATGGAGGTATTGCTTTGTGTCAAACAAAGTATATTGAGACATTGTTGCGGAGATTTGGCCTTGAAGACTGCAAGCCTATTGCTACTCCAATGGAGACAGGTTTGAAGTTGAGTCTTCATGATGCTGGAGATCACTTTGATGTCACACTCTATCAGCTGTTGGTTGCCTCATCTATGTATGCATTACGAGGTCGGACATTCAGTTTGCAGTCTCACAGGTGAGCAGGTTTATGCATAGCCCAGGGTCTCAGCATTGGAAGGTCGTTAAATGCATCTTTCGCTACTTGAGTGGCACCATACATCTTGGGTTGTTTTATCCCAACAAGGGGGGATCGTTGTTGCCGCCAGATTTGCATGCTTTTTCGGACTCAGATTGGACTGGTTGCTATGACACAAGAGTGTCCACAAGTGGTTTTTGTTTCATGCTCGGTAGCTCATGCATATCTTGGTTGAGCAAGAAGCAACCTACTGTGGCCACTTCTAGTTATGAGGTAGCTTTCACAGACAGCTACGGTTGAGTGTGTGTGGCTCAGACGGCTTATGGCTGACTTGGGTGTTGGACAGGAGTCTGCCACCTCTATCTTCACTGACAGTCAGAGCGCATTGGCAGAACAGTTGCGAGAAACCCAATTTTTCATGCTCGCACAAAGCACATTGAGGTGCATTATCACTATGTCAGGGAGAGACTCTCAGCAAGAGAGATCAGCTTGGCCTATGTGCCAACACAGGACAACCTCGCTGATCTTTTCACAAAGGCGCTTCCTCGTGAGAGGTTCGAAGCTTTCCGCAAAGCTTTGGGCTTGCTCCCCTTTGTGGATTGATCTACTTCGGGCATGGCACTCCCCTATACATGAGTGCCAGCTCTCGTTCACACCATCACTCCCAGGGGGGATTTGTTGCCATATATATAGGCAGTGATGTGTGTGAACACACTTAGGACCGGCCGCCGGGGCACTTTTTCCCTCTTTAGGAGGTTTTTTCCCCCGGCTTGTATATACGCCCATCCTTCTAGGGCTAACTTATCTTTTGTACATCGACACAATCTAATACTTTGTGTTGTGTGCATTCTTGCTTCTTCTTCTCTAAGCTTTTTGTGCTTTTCTGCAACCCTAATTCCAACACGGCCGATTTGGGAACATCTCTCTTTGACTTCCCCTATTATGAGGCGGAGTTCTTTCATTACTTTGGATTGAAACTTAGGGTTGGTTAGAGGGTCTACCTCTGAGATTTTTGTGATTTTAACGGAAAGGAACCTGATTACTCTAGAAGAAGGAGCTAGAGTCTAGAATCTTGGTCCCTGACTTCCCTGCCTCAAAAACCTTGATCCAAAAGGAGTTGGGCAATCCATACTGCGATGTCCAAATCCTTGGCAATTATAGCATTTCACTTCTTTGTTCAAGGGTGAAACTTCTAAACTTGAATTCTAGGGGATTGCATTCTAGGAAAAGGACCTTTCTTCCATTCTGGAACTTCCCATATCCTGAGTTTAACCTTGTTGTCTCTTAGGTGGTGGAAAGTTGGAATCACCTTCTGGAGCTAGAAATATTTTGAAAGATGAAGGTGCTTCGACGGGACCTTAACATTAAAGGCCTTGCAAAATCCTTTGCCATCCGCACTACTTCGGCCATGGAAACTGGCTTGACATTCTTCACTAGGATATTCAAAGGTTCATTCAGACCCTGAATGAATTTGGCCATCAGCTGTTCTTCATCCAGCAGTGGCGAGTACTCGAACGCTTGATGATATTCTGCAATAGTTCTACTCCTCTAGGTTAACTCTAAGAATTCGTTCATCTTGGTTTCCAAAAAGCCAGGAGGACAAAATCTCTTCCTTAGGTAAATCTTGAGATCATTCCATGTCTAGGTGTTTCGATCCAGACAGTTTGTCTTGCAGTGGTTTCTCCATGCCACTCTAACTGTTTCCACTATCTTCAGCCTTGCAAGAGCCATTTTACTCTTCTCATTGTACCCAGTGACATCAAAGTATTCTTCCATTGCTTCGATCCACTTCTCCACAACCTCACCCAAGTTTTCCCTTCACCCTTGAAAGGTCTAGATTACGATCTATGAAGAGTTTTACGAACATCTGAGTCGAGCTCTTCCTCATCAAGTTGGGGATTAACATTCCTACCATGACGACCTCAATCCATCATCCTATCAATACGAAAATTCTTGTTAAGTCCCTTTTTCCCAAATTAACCAAGACGCTCAAGTGAAAAGACCACTTTATTTATAATTCAAATCCAACTTTAGATCGAACTGATTATGGGGTTCTTTAGATTGGTCAGTCCCCCACAGAATCCTAGGATAAAGATCCCTTCTACAAGAAGAACATACAAAACTCATTACCAGAGAACAATTCATTCAGAACATATCGTTCATATCCTTAACACAATAATGGTCCATCAGACCAAAAATTCTATGTGAACATTTCCCATGGAAATTCAATCTGTCAGCACAATCCACTAATCTCATAGTGATTTACTAAAAGTTACAATCATCTTTCAATTACTAACATCATCACTGGGATTTGTCCCATTCATCCTCATTGTGGCTTTGTTCAACTTATCTTCTTTCAACCTGAATTCAGAAATCATCATCTTTTAATCAGAATCCAAATCAATTCATGAATTCTCAACTAGAATTCAAAACTCATATCAACCAGCATTCGAATTCATCCTCTAGATAGCATTTTTGCTTATAACTTCAAGGTCTTAGATTTACTCATATATATTGTCAGTAAAAAGCCACAGATATACCCACGGTATATACGGGTAGTCACAGTCCTTAGAGCTATAAGGTAAATACCATCATATCTAGGCCTCAAGCAAGTCAAGGATTCCATACTATTGTGGTACTTCCATCTGAAGACCCGCTTTCCAATTTATGAATCTTCATTCTAAATATCAATTTATATGAATTTCATCACCATTACAATCCTTTATTGGTACTTCATAAATTTTTGACATTCTTGCTTCTCGGTTGATCCACTTTGGCCAATTCACTCTGATACCAGCTGAAAGATCCTTGCCCCCTCCGCGCAACGAATTTTGGGGTGCTAGCAGTGAGAGTAAAACTTCTTGGCATAGGGCAGAGCCTCTCACTTGGGGCCTCGCCCACGGATATCCGGACAAGAGACTAATCTCTCGATTCTTCCAAAACCGAACCCACAAAAACTTTCCTCGCCCTGCAGACATAGGCGATTCCTTCAGGATATTTTATTCTAATGTAGTCAAGTTCTTCACTAACCAAACTAATCCGACCAAACCTGTAAATCTCATGGTCAAATCAAGGAAGAGGCTTGCACTTGGATCATAGAGACCAACGCTTTTTTCCTCATCAAGAGGCACAGCCATTGATTCTTTTCCATAGAACAAGGACTATCTGAGATTCACTTCATCTATCATAACATAATAGAATTAAGTCTCATTTTAGGGATCCATGAGTCTCATTTTACCCCATCCAACCCCATGGGAACCACCCAACCATTGTAGTCATAGGATCCATTTACCTTTTCTTGATGGATATTTTCATATTCTCTCTCAAATTTCTCAAGTGAAATATATTCAATATTCTTCTTTTGAGTAAAAAGATTCATGGGATTTACAAAATTTACATAATGCTATTCTTTTAGAGAGAGAGAATTACTTAAAGAAAGCATTACAAATAAGCATAAAGATTAAATTTCTCTTAGCATTAGTACTTAAGGGAAAGCTTCATTTGAATTAAAACAATCATTTAGAAAGCTTCTCAAGCTTAGAGGGGTTGAGAAGAAGAAGGTTATTGAGAAAATTAAAAAAAAAAACAAAATTTGATTTTACCCTCCAAGTTTGGCTTGATTCTCTAATTGCAGTGAAGCCTCTGACCAATCAATTGGTCCACCAAGAGAAGAAGAGCAACTCCAAGAGTTTTTGTAGAGAGAGAGAGCTCCAAGCTACCACAAGAGAGAAAAATTTAAAGGATAATAGAAAATATGATTTTTTTAATATAATACTGGCATGGTATAGCTCCAATATTTTTTACAAATGACTGAGGATCTATTTATAGGTGAGGGAGGCCACTGACCAAGTCCAATTGGGTTCTAGAATTTTCCAAGTTCAGTTTGACTCAATTTGGACAAGATTTGGACCAGTTTGGCTCCCTTTTTGATTTGGTTTGATCCAAGAGAGAGGAGAGATAAAAATATCACAAATTTTTTGAGTTAAAAACCCTTCCACACATGTGAAATAGGCGCCAGACTTTCTTACTCCTTCCACAGGAACAACAACCATTGAATGTCATTCAACATCCCCAGCCACCATCAACAAATCTTTCCAATTCTCCCCACACAAAGGTCTTTAATGCGATACGAGGACGCAATCGGCATCAAGAAGGGGGGAATGTGAACCCACTCCTAGGGACCACAAGAGCTACTGCCATTATTCACATCAAGGAGTCAGGGTAGATACATCAAATGGTCATACATGCAAGATATGAAGCATTGGTGTCTAAAACTATAACTTGGATGGGTGCTCGTAATGGTGTGACGGAATACTTATGGTGATTCCCACTTCAAGAGCATGTGGTAGTAATTTAGGATGAAGTCCCAAGTTATGTACTTCATGAATATATTATGAGAGTAGTCATTGTAATAGCATTAGGCCTCTTATGAGCCTAAAGTTTCTGACCGGTCATAGTTTAAGTGAGAGTAGTCATTGTAATAGCATTAGGCCTCTTATGAGCCTAAAGTTCCTGATCGGTCATAGTTTAAGTGAGTGTGAACACTTATGGCCATGTATATAAGTGAATTTCTCTCATAATACAAGGACACTCTCCCATTGTGTAATAGAGTCTTTCTCTTACTAATCCTCTTGCTAATCTCTCTCCCTAATGCATGCTAGTGAGTGTGTGTGAGTGATGGGAGGTGAAAGGAGGGACGAGTACACGTAATGCAACGTGACGGTGCGACAATACTCACGGGAGGCACGGTGGAATTTCTTCTCAAGGAGTTGTAGAGCTTGGATCTCGGCCATTGGAAAGATCCTCATGACAGTTGCAGTTCACTAGGTGATCTCTTGTTGGATGTGTTTCAAGGGGGGTTAGGGTGAGCCATAACAATGAGCTTGTGCATTATGCAAAGCATCCAGTTTTCATGGAGAAGGAGGGGGTGGTCAAGGTGGAGGTATCTATGGAAACTTGAACTATAGATTCTTTGGCTTCTTCTCTAGTTCTTTCTACTCAAATAGGTCCCATGACTATCTTTATTTAATTGGGAAATAAGATTGGCCTACCTGTAGACAACTTTTGGGAAGATAGTCTTTGTTTTGGGGGCGTGATATCTCTCCTCAAAGTACTTGTAGAGCTCTCGAGTTGCTAGAAGTGTCCTCTTGGGAAGAACGTCCTTATTTTAGGGGCTGTCGTCTTTCCTTGTAGGCACTCCTAAGGCTATTGAGCCACTCGTCCTTAGTTCTTTGAACTGGGGGCAGGGTGTGGTTCGTAGCTAATACTTGCGGAGATTTGACAAATTTGGAGTCATTCAGCTTTGCATTTGAGCCACGTACGTAATCTACCTCATTCTGCTTTATGAATGGTTTGATGGAGCCAAGAGTCCTGCTTAGGGGCTTGTATTGGTTCTTGATACTTGATATAGTTTAGAGTAGACAAGGGTCTATTGTCCTATACTAGAGTATTGGGCAAGCATAGATCTTTGATTGTGTAAAGTATCCTTAATTGGGTACAAAAGGCATCCTTCATTGGGGGTGCAATGTGCATGATAGTTTCGAAGTAGTTTTGTAGTAAGACCTTGCAAGATAGTTTGAAGTAGTTTTGTGTTATGTGATGATCTTTTGTATTTGTCAAGATAGTTTCGAGGAAGTACTTTGTCTGCAGATGTATGTTTTGTTATATGTGAGTGATTTGTTGTTTTTTCATTTGTGTATTCATTGTTATATGCTTGGTTGGATAGGTTATTTGTTGAGATGGAGGACAATGTTGGATCCAGTGATACCTCCAATAGAGTCCAAATTTCAAATAGTAGGAAAAAAAAGGCACCTGGGATAGAGTGGCAATATGCAATTAACGTTGGTGATCGATTCATAGATTGGGAGTGTAAGCTATGCCATGCAGTAAAATCAGGTGGGGCGCCTCGACTAAGAGAACACTTTTTAGGCGGATCGAAGAAAAAGTCATGTACCCACCCCTCTGCACCTATAGTGGCCAAACGCATAAGAGAAGAAATTCAAAAGAAAGATTCAAGAAAACATGACACTCCTACCGTTAATGTATCAAGGAAGCAAGAACACTGTTGTTCTAATCATCAAACTCCCGCTACATTGCCTACTTGTACCCCGAACGGCAATGTGCAACCAGAAAGTAATCTACCCAGTGCATCTTCTTGCAAGCGAAACTTTGACGTAGGAAATATACCCATGCGTCAAACTTCATTGCAAGAAAGCCTACGTCAAGGTCGACTCGATGATGCACAACTCGTCCTTGCTGAAGCGATTTACTTTTCTGGGAGTGCTATGATGATGGTGGACAGTGAGCATTGGAAGAGAGCATGGAAGAAAATTGGTGAGTTTGGACCAGGGTTTTCACCGCCTACGTACCATGCTATACGAAATGATCTATTAGAGAAATGTTATGCGCAGGTAAAAGAACGTGTACAAAGAATAATTCTTAGCAATATAGAGCTTTCTGGATGTAGTATAGTAAGTGATGGATGGTCTAATGTGCAAAGAAAACCATTAATTAATGTAATGGTTATTTCACCTAGAGGTGAGACTTTCATCCGTGCCGTGGATTCAGCTGGTTCAATCAAAACTGGGGCTTACATTGCTCAAGTCATTAGCTCTGTGATAGAGGAAGTGGGTGCCAAAAATGTAGTCCAAGTCGTCATGGACAATGCAAAAAATTGTAAAAATGCATCCAGAATCCTACAGCGACAATATCCACATATTTTTCCGGTAGCCTGTAATACTCATAGTTTGAATCTTGTATTAAAAGATTGGTATAAATCTGATGATACCAAATGGTTTGCCTCAATCGTCGACACTGCTCGCCAGCTTGTGAAATTCATGCTCAAGAGACAGAGAGTTTTAGATATGTTTCGACCTCGCATGTCAGTTATGTTAAAGCTTCCAGCGGAGATTAGGTTTTGCACTCACTTTTACACTTTTGAGTCTCTTCTTAGAAATAAAGATGCAGTTTGCGAAACATTTACATGCATGGCATTTCATGACTGGGAGAACACTCAACTTGAAAAAGTGAAAGAGAAAATCAAAGTCTTGAAGGGAGCGCTTTTACGAGAAGAAGTTGGTGGAACAGTGTGATGGATGCATACCATGTAATGATGCCTGTTATGTATGCTGTACGAAGTCTTGATCAAAGAGCGCCTAATCTCGGAAAAGCATGGATGCAATGGTGGACTGTCCAGCAGAGTTTGGAGTGTCCTGAGAAATTAGAGCATTCAGTGGTGGAAAAGCAATGGCGTGTACCATTCTCCAGTAGACAAAGAAAAGTTCTGTTGAAGTACTTTCATGCTAGATGGATTGGAGCGCATTCACCACTGCACAGTGCTGCTTACATGTTAGATCCTGAATATTGGAATATGGATTTGATGTCCAACGTTGAGGTGGTGCAAGATTTTTATAAAGTGGTAAACACTTTCTATAATAATGATGATGATCGTGTATAGTGCATAAAGGAGATGACCTCATTTCAGTTGAAAGAGGGTTTATTTTCCAACTCCCTTGTTCAACAAATGGCTAAAGAGCAACCTGCATGGAAGTGGTGGATGATGAATGGTGGTGAGCATTATGCTTTATTGTGCAACCTTGTGATGAAGGTTCTAAGTCAGTGCTCTTCAAACTCAGGCTCAGAAAGAAACTGGAGCATGTATAAATATATTCATAGTACTATTCGCAATCGACTTCTTGCAGATCGAGCAGATAAACTTGTTTACATGTACTGCAATGAAAAGATCTTGCGAGACATTGAAAGCGAAGAGTATGAAGAAGATATGCCCAGATGGATGTACAATTGTGATGATGTAGTAGACGAGAACTTTGATGTTGGATGCACGTTGTGCACCACCCTTGAGATAGAAGACAATTTAGACATTGACTTAGATGAGCTTAATTTAGCAAACGAGAGAGTAAACGGTGAAAGAATTTTGGAGCAAGATACTGACATAGAGGAAGAAGTCACTTCATTAATTTAATAAAAAGTACTTGTACAAATGATCATATTTGGAGAAATTATCAATACAAAAGTAGGATTTGTTTTTCTTAGCTCTTATCTTGAAATAAATTACGAATTGCACTAGGAGTTGCATCTAAAGGTCCTGGTGGTTTATATTCGCTAGCCATGCCGAACACTGTATAAATACCTTGATTTATTGGGACATTGCACAATGCACATGTGGAAGTATTTTGCATTTGTCTCACTAAACATATTAAGTGGTAGTAGTGTCCACATGGTAGTATATACTGGCCACTCCACCCATCGAATACTTTGTAACATACAGGACATTGGGGGGTGGAGGAACTTGTAGCCTCAGCAGAAACTCCCACAGGATCAGGATGTATCAAAAAATGAGAGATGTGGTTTCCTTGGCGCACAGGAGCAATACGTGAAGAGATGCTCTGCACATCTTGGCTGATCTTTGTTAGCTGCTCTTGAATCCCTCTATTGGCCGGGGGAGGAGTTGACGCTTGAGTTAATCGGTCAGCTTCTTTCTCCTTCTCTGCTAGCTGTGCCCCTAAGCTTTCTTTGACCTGGTGTAACTCCAGTCCAGCGCCCTCCACCATGAGAGCAAGTTCTTCTCTTGTGAATGTCACTGTCTCTTCACGTATGTCGTGGGTGTTGACAGTGGCCTCTCTGGAGGCGAAGTCCACTGGAGTTTCTAGGATAAATTGAGCATATAGCATTTTAGCAAAATAGAGTGGAGCGTCAGCGTTATGGAGAGGACGACCGTACACCTCCAAGAAAATGCGCTCGGCATTAGTTTTGATATCATTGTGAGTGCAACGAGAAATCTTCCATCTTCCCTTCTTAATCTCGCCATCTGGACATGGCCATATTTCCTTTATCATCTCTATGGTTACGCGTTTGTTTATGTCTTTCCATTGGGCATAAGTTGTGGATTTGTCCATTTCGATAACCTGCATGCTGTTCTTGTAGCTTCGCGGGCTGTCAGGCCATGTGCAAGGGCCTTCATTCGCTCGTATGCCTTCTTGGCTAACTCCTGATGCTCGTTCGCTTGCGCCTGCTCCATATCTGCATGAACGTAAATGACTTTAGGATTTTAATGAACTGTAAAGATCAACGTAAGATAAATTGACCATTACTCTCAAAATCTTGAAGTCAAACACCACGAGAGGAGATATGTATTGCAAAGACTCGATGAGAAATATCCACTTGACTCCAAAAACACTTCAAACAATGCTCGCACATCAAATTTTGAAGAGAAAACATAAACTTAAACACCACAAGAGGAGAGAGATATTGCAAAGACTCAATGAAGAGAGAAACAAAATTTTGAAACATTGGACACATCAAATTTTGAAGAGAGAAACAAAATGCCATTCCTGAAAGTTAATCTCTTGATACTGTATCATTACAAAGTTGGGGTGAATGAAACCGATAGCTCTACAAGAGGACGTTGTGCCCTCGTAGGGTCAGTATTTAGTGATCTAAAAAATTCAACTACTTGCAAAATTGATTTTCGCTCATCGCGATTAGGCAGAAACATCCAATTTTTGACTCTATGAATAATAGTATCCATGGTAACTTTGTCATGGGAACTATTATCCATCCACAACTCTTGCACTTTCTGCCAAAAGTCATATAAAGTTTGTAATAAATATCCCAAGGCAAAAACATCAGATGCAGGAGTGTATGCATCTGCCAAAAATGGATCATAAAGCTCTGGGGCTATCCACGGCCGTTTATTTCGCTCTCTGTCTACGTAGGAGACTGCCTGTGCCACCTTCTCAGGGTTCTTGTCTACTTCAAATACAAAATTGAGAGACACCCGTTTTTTGGGCGCTCTCAGCAGCAACCCCCAATCGATAATACCTATGCGTGGCTTTAGCTCTTTTGTATAATCCAACACTACATTGAATGGATGTAGGTCGGTATGTACAATACCTGCCATATGTGCTGCCGCTAGGCCTTCCACCAGGGCATGCATAATATGTGGCATGCTTATTACTATTTGTTTTATTTTCGAAAGTTCTAGATGACTTAAAGGGATATTATCAGGCGGGGGTTGTCTCCATCCTCGATCCAAACGAAAAATTGCTCTGGTGAACTCACTGAATCTGAAGGGAACCTTCAGAAGAGTATCACCAAGAGCGCCGCCATTATAGTACGGGAAAATTGTGATCCAAGGAGCCTCTTTTGTAAAGGCAATGCACCGGACAATCGATGGATGTAGCACTTGCATACCCTGCTCTGCCTGGAAGCTCTCGAACTTCGCGCTGCCTTCTCCTTTGTAGTGCTTTCCGCAAAAAGTGATGTGCTCCGGTAAAAATGATATACCTTTAATTGTATACTCTTTTATTGTTCCAAAAACACCGGAGCCTATTGTTCGCCCTTCGAACAGAGCCTCGTGCAGGATGCCAATAAGATGTGTGCACATAGAATTGTAGATGGTACGATTAATGACACCTGTACCACTTGCATCTGCCTGGCTGGACGTTGCAGCGACATCCTGGGCAATGCGCACTCTTTTGGGGAGGGACTCTGCATCCAACGCCTTCATGCGCTTGCTCTTGGCTCTTTGCTCGCTCCATACAACGTCCCATAACTGTAGACGTTACATATTGGCTTCAGGCGGGGCAGCATCTCTAAGATCACTGCATGCTACACGCATGCTCCCCAAAATGGTTCGTGTTATGTGTTGATGGTTGAAATCTGCTATCTTCTGTCTATCAAGCAACTCAGCGTTGCCAGCCGACGCTGTGCATTTTCCCATATTTGGTCTATTAGATCTCGCATGAGTATCTCAGACTCATTGATCTTTTTGACGACATCATCAGTACATTGTGACACTGTGATGGAATGCGAATTGCTCGCAGAACGATTTTACGCTCTTCGGGGGAAAGCATGTTGATCGTCTTCGTAAATCTAGCAAATATCACTAAACACAAATAAACAGAATATCAAACATTACTGAAATCAACATCAAGCAAACGTGAGAGAACAGCAACAAGTATATCAATATCGTCAATGTTCATACAAAAACGGAATATCAAATAATTTTAATGAACTCAACATCATCCAATACATCATCAAACGTGAGAGAACAGCAACAAGTGTATCATTACTTATCAATGATCAAACAAAAACAGAATATATCAAACAATATTACTGAACTCAACATCATGCAATACATTATCGAACGTGAGACAACCGTAACAAGCGCATTATTACTTACGAAGTGTATACATTATCGAATGAGAGAGAGAGAGGGGGGGGGAGGAAGAGAGAGAGGTGTGACAGATAGAGAGAGGAAAAATTAAATGACATTTTTTATAGTTTTGTGAGTTCCTAAAGAGAGAAAAATAATGTTTTGTAATCCTAAAGCACTCCTCATCTACATACCTATCGTGATAGAGAGAGAGAGATGTGAAGTGTATCATGAGAGAGAGAGAGAGAGAGTTGTGAAGTGTATCATTGCGAGAGAGAGAGAGAGAGAGAGAATTGTGAAGTGTATCATGAGAGAGAGAGAGAGAGAGGAGAGGAAGAGAGAGTTGTGACAGATAGAGAGAAGAAACATTAGATGACATTTTTAATGTTTTTGTGAGTTCCTAAAGAGGAAAATAATGTATTGTTTTAATTTTTAAGTAAATAGAGGGAGAAAAAAGAAATTATTAAGAATTATGTATATTTTAAGAGAAATAAAAAAAATCATTATCTACACATCTATCGTGTTGTGAAGTGAATCATGAGAGAAATAGAGAAAGAGTTGTGAAGTGTATCATGAGAGAGAGAGGGGGGTAAGAAGAGAGAGATTCATATTTTTCGAGTTACGAATCACGATATTATAAAATAAAACGTTTAGACAATATGATGTAAACTTTGATCCATGAAATACTCATGCCACGTTAGCAACTAAGTATCGCATGGATCAAACACAATAAAAACAATACAAGTCAAATCAAACAAATTTACGACATTTATTCGACCGCGTTAACGATCATATGCCGAAATACGCAAGCAAATTTACGACACTTTTTCGACCGCGTTAACGATCAAATGTCGCAATATGCAAAAAACATTTTATGCACTAGCGGACGACACCAACTTGCCGCGTTAACGACAAAATGCCGCCCGATTCTATGGGAATACCAATAGGATACGAACATACACTGGCCGCGTTACCGACCATATGTCCGCATTTGACAAAGGGAAGGGAAGGGAAGGTGACATCGCCATAACGATACTATGCTTGCCGCGTTACCGACTAGTACCGCTACGGCGTGCCATACTTACCATAGGACACAGACTAGCCGCGTTACCAACTAAGTGCCCCAGGGTAAGCACCATTTCGAAGAATGGCCTTACACACACACCAGTCGTGTGGCGGGCCACCCAAATCCTGCCGCGCATTGCGACAATGGGCGGCTGCCCGCACGAACTCACCCACACACACATCCCTCGTGTGGCGGACCACCCACATCCTGTCGCGCATTGCGACAGTGGGCGGCTGCCCGCACGAACACACCCACATACACACACACACACACACACACACACACAAGTTTCATTACCTGTGTATGCTGTCAGCAATGAAATCCCAAAGGGCCCCCCGGGCCCATATATATAGGAAATTGTACCCCGCCGGGCTATATGACGACCCCGCAGGGACCCGTCGGGTTTTGCTTTATCCCGGCGGTCCCGCCGGGTATAGCAAAAGCCCGGCGGGATTTTTCCCGATTACCAAGTCGCTTGCCACCAGCTTTTTTGAGAACATGTTAACATGTGAACATGTTAATAACATGTTAACACATGTTATTAACGAAAAAAATTTTGTGATCACGTGAATATAAAATCAGAGTCTGCAACTCCTAGCCACCATATTGGTTACCCGGGCTCTCCTGGCTTCACAAGAACAAAGTCACCTTTTTCACATCCATGTGTGGTTTAAAAACATCTTTTATTGTAATACCATGTTCTTCATTGTACTCTTGTGCCCAACATTCAGATACCAAGTGACCAATTATGAGGTTTAGTTGTGCATGGGGTTCTCACTCAACCTAGTCATGTAATATTTTATAGAGAGAAACTAGTTTCAAGAGGATTGGTTAGCCATTTTTTATAATTGATGGGAGCCTCATTTTGGGAGGTTTTTCTCTATCAACAGAGGTGTTGAGGGCCCACCAAGAGCCAAGGGAGCTAAGGAGCCCAACCAAGGGTACCAAAGTGGAGTAAAGGGGCCACACATAGCCCATGAAGAGTCTGCAAAATGATAAGGTGACAACTCATGCTTAGGAACATAAAGCCTACATGGAACATGCACAAAAGCCAAGGCTACCAATTGGCATGGAGAGGTGAAAAGCTTATCACTCACACTTATTGTTGAGAGAAATGCTTCTCTCTCACACTTGTTGAAGTATGTCTTCTTGCATTAAAAAACCAAATTGTAAGGGTTTTGAGTGTCCCATTAGATTGTCTTGCCCATCGCATATAGGCTTTGAAGTATAGAACTTGTGTTAGCAAAAAAGGTGCTGGTTATGAGCTTTCACATTGCCTAAATGTATCCATTATATATGGAAAAGTGAATGTCATACTAGTTCGCAACTTCTCTGAAACCCTGCTAAACAATGCATCTATGTCCTCATGTGTATAACCCACCATGAAGAAACCCAACTGCACTATTTTGAAAACCTCTCGAGAAACTAGCAAGGACAAGTAAGCAAACAAATAATGATTCTTATTTTTTGCTACATAGTTATCCAATCGTAGTAAAAGATTCTCTAGTAATGTGCGAAATGTAGGTTTGGGTTGGGCATTTGAAATAGGCTTAGTAGATGTTGATTGTTGGAGTTGAGAACCTTTAGTAACCCCTTGATGATCGGATTCAAAGGGCTGAACACCTCAATTTTCCTCATTACCATTGCATAGATCTCCCAGGTCATGTGCTTCATTCCTTTCCAAATTTTGTAAGCACAATGCAAGTGATCCAATTGTGGCATTGGGGTCTGAGGGCCACAAAGTGTTCAAGGAGAAATGTCTATACATCCCATGACCATGTCCGGATACTTGTAGATGATATGCACTATCATACTCTTTTGATTTCACATGCAATTTAGGTATTGTTGTCTTCTTTTGGTCCCTTTTATCATGAATAATGCATAAATATTTAGCGTGTTGCATCTGTGAGAACTCAGTACACATTTTTACAACTTTGATGTTGCATCATGTGTACTCTTTGATATTCCTTTAGCTGCTCGATCATGTCCTCGTTCTTTGTTAATTCCAATTGAGACTTAATTCTACTACTGTAGACACTGCACTTGGAGAACCGGCTTGTTTTTTACAAAGTCACATGTTTAAACTCTATATTCCAAATCCTGTTAAAGGTAGTGCTAGACATTGGTTTGTAATTCAGCCTCTCAAGAGTTTTTTTGACATCATGTAAAATGTCAACCTACTTGTATGTGTTTGGTATCACAAGAAAGCTTTCCCTAGTGCCATCTTCCATTGTTTTGCTCTTATGTGGCATTCTCTCTGAGTTAGTCTCTCTACAAAACTCTGTATAATTTCCCTTCCCATTTCTCTATTCTCTCACCCTTTTTGTATCACACCCATATTGCCATGCACTATGCAGCGAACACGATTCTCAAAATTTTCATGGTAGTGATAGAACGATGTTTTTGAAATGCCATGCATTTCATACTAGGCTCTGCAACACACCTCCTCACCATTTAAAGAAAACACATAATCCTTCTTTGCGGATATTCGATTTTGGTGCCAAGCAACAAGGAGTGTGTCATACACATAGTCTATTCTCTTTTACAAACTTTAACCCCAAAACGCCTTGTGCAGAGCTTAAATATTGTCACGTTTTTCATGTTGACAACAACTATTTCCACAACAATCTATGGATGAAACCAATTGTACCAATTCTAATGACATTTGTTTGCTTTTTTTTAATGGCACTATTGATGTATTTGGCTTTCTCTTTAGAAATCAATGCTTTCGTTTCCTTGAGAGTGGCTCTGCCAAGATATGTTAAATGTGCATGCAATATGTTTCATTCATTTTATACAAGTCCTCATACTATAACAAAGCATTTCCATCCGTTGTTGTGATTCTTTTGATAGGCCAACTGATACAATCCTTCTCTTTCCAACAATGGATGCATCGATAGTTGGGATGCTTTTCATAGTATTATGAAATGGAGTATTGAGTCATTATAGCACGTGCATGTGATGTAGCAAGATGGGACTCATATGCCAGAAGAAAACAAATGAAATGCATTATGTATATTTTAATGGGTTGAGCTGTCGAGAGGCTTGGAAGGACAAGAAATTTCAGTTATGGGATGAGGGCAAAACCAAAAAGATTGGAGAGGGAGTCATCATGTATGTGTATCCCTATGACTTAGTCAACTTTGATGTGTTGCGTGATGAAAACATAGGTATTGGTATTGAGAAAACATTTGAGGGTGAATGGTTAGTATAGCCATGGATGATATTTGCAGCATCGGTCATTCTCCATACACAACTCAACCACAATTAATACATTGCCTTCCCCAATAAGAACACCAGAGCAGTAGGCAGTTGGGTCTATTTCACACACACTACCGATAGAAAAAGCAACCAATCGTGCATCAACATACATGTTTACTCTATCACCGTGCGTGAGTGCTAGATGTTGCTTGCATTGCATGATCGAGAGCACACGTGACTCCATTGCCTCAAACAGGGAAGAAGGCCTTTATGCATTGAGCACCACTCAGAGGCCCTATAGGCATATCCTTATGGACACTCGGTCATAGGCCTTGTAAGGAGACCCATTTGGCCACCAAGTCATAGGCCTTGTAATCATTTTCTTCTCCCTCCACCATATCATAGGCCCCGTGAGCAAATCCCCTATGGCCACTTGGTCATAGTTAATGGTATGGAAACCCTCTAGCTTTTAGGCCTTGTAAGAAGATCCTTATGTCCACTCAGTCATAGGCCTTGTAAGTGGACACCTAAGCATTGTAGACATTTTCTTTTTCATCCACATTAAGGAAACCCTTGAGAGGATACCCCTATGGCCACTCAGTCATAGACCTTGTAAGGATTTTCATTTCCCTCCACATTGAGTAAAATCCTCATGAGAAGACCCTTATGGCCACTTGGTCACATGCCTTACAAGGAGACCCCTATGACCACTTGCTCATAGGCCAATGTCAATGGTAGGGAAACCCTATAGCTCACATGCCTTGTAAGTAGATCTCTATGGCCACTCGATCACAAGCCTTGTAATAATAAGTAGATCCCTGCAGCCACTCAATCACAAGCCTTGTAATAATAAGTAGATCCCTGCAACCACTCGATCATCACAAGCCTTGTATAAGGAGACCCCTATGGCCACTTGGTCATAGGCCCTATAAGATTTTTCTATTCCATCCACCTTAAGGAAATCCTTGCGAGGGGACCCCTATGGCCACTCAATATCAGAGGCCTTGCAAGGATACCCTTATGGCCACTCGATCACACAATCACATTCCTTATAAAGAGACCCCTATGACCACTTGCTCATATGCCAATGTCCATGGTGGGTAGACCCTTTAGCTCAAAAGCATCGTAAAGCAGATCTTTTCCATCCAACTTAAGGAAACACTTGTGAGGGGACCCCTATGGCCACTATGTTGCAAGCCTTGTAAACTTTTTCTTTTCCATCCACCTTAAGGAAACCCTTGTGAGGGGACGGCCACTCGGTCATAGGCCTTGTCACAAGGGGACCCCTATGGTCACAGGCCTTGTAAGGAGACCCCTATGGAGAATAGATCACATGCCTTAGAAGGCCACCAATATGACCACTTGCTCATAGGCCAATCTCAATGATAGGGATACCCTTTAGCTCAAAATCATTGTAAGAAAATCTATGTGGCCACTCGGTTCAGAGGCCTTATGAAGAAGACCCCTATGACTACTTGGTCATAGGCACTCTAAGCTTTTTCTTTTCCATCCACCTTAAGGAAACCCTTGTGAGGGGACCCCTATGGCCACTAGGTCACAGGCCTTGTCAAAAGGGGACCCCTATGGCCACTAGGTCACAAGCCGCCTTATCAAAAGGAGACCCCTATGTCCACTCGATCACAAGCCTTGTAAGGAGACCCCTATGGAGAAATAGATCACACTTAGAAAGAGTCCCTTATGACCGCTTGCTCATAGGCCAATGTTTATTTTTCTCCTACCAAATTTGAAATTTGAAATTGAAATTCTCACCAAATTTCGAATTAGAAATTCCCACCCATGACCATTTGAAATTCCTGCCAAATTTCAAATTTGAAATTCCCACGTAAATTTTGAATTTGAAATTTTGGTTTTTTATAATGGGCTCAGGCACCGTTGGTTTTTTCTTTTCCATCCACCTTAAGGAAACCCTTATGAGGGGACCCCTATGGCCAATAGGTTGTAGCAGGACCCCTATGTCACATGCCTTATAACGAGACCCCTATGGGAGAATAGATCACATGGCTTAGAAGAAGGCCCCTATGGCCGCTTACTCATAGGCCAATGTTTATTTTTTTCTCAGCAAATTTTGAATTTGAATTTTGAAATTTAAAATTTTTGCCAAATTTTGAATTTGAAATATGAAATTCTCGCCCAAATTTTGGATTTCAAATTTTGGGTATTTAGAGCGAGCCTGGGAGCCATTGGTTTTTTATCAGCAGGCATATGATTCATTTTTCTTTTTGTGGGCACGAGGGTGGGTGCATACGTGGGTGTATGATTTAGTTTATTTAAGCAAGCACTGTAATTTTTCACCAGGCACGTGCGCGGGTGCATGGTTCAATTTTTTTTAGCGGGTGCATAGTTCATTTTTTTTAAGCGGGCATAGACATGGGCACCGTTGTTTTTTTAGCGGGCACGTGCTTTGGCGCATGATTTGTTTTTTTTCAAACATGGACGTCGTTGTTTTTTTAGCGGGCACGGGTTTTTTTAGCAACCACGGGCTTGGACACCTTTAGTGGGCAACGTTGTTTTTTTAGCAAATGTAGGATTTGGTTTTTTTCAAGTAACATTGTTTTTTTAGTGTACACGTGGATGGGTGCATGGGGCGGATGCGTGCGCGAGCACATGATCCTGATTTGTTTAGTGAGCATTGTTGTTTCTTTAGTAAGCGCATGCACGAGTGTAATTACTTTTTTACACGTGAAGAACGGGCATCGTTGTTTATTTTTATGCATGCATGAGCACAACCGTTATTTTTTTGGTGTGGGTGTGTGTGCAGGCGCATGAGTTGGTTTTTTTAATACGCGCGTGTGCGGGCACATGAACCAGATCTTTTAAGCGGGCACATGCGTGTGATACTAGCCTTGCTGAAATCAATTTCAAATTTCAAATTTTTTTCTGACATTGCGTAGGCACGTGACACTAACCTTACAAGGAAATTAAATTCAAATTTTAAATTTTAAATTTTAAATTTCAAAATTTTTATTTTTGTCTATGGCACTGCACGAGCGCAGGACACCAGCCTTACAAGGAAATTAAATTCAAATTTTAAAAACCAAACTTTAAATTTTGAATTTTTTTATTTTTTTTATGACACTGCAAAGGTGTGTGATACGAGCCTTACAAGGAAATTAAATTCAAAATTCAAAATTCAAAATTTAAAATTCAAAATTCAAAATTCAAAATTTAAAGTTCAAAATTCAAAATTCAAAATTCAAAATTCAAAATTCAAAATTTTGCTTTTTGTTTATGACACTTCATGGGTGCGAGCACGCGGAATTGTGACTTTGCGGCGCGGGCGTGAGCACAAGCATATGATAGTAGCCTTACAAGGAAATTAAATTCAAAATTTTTAATTTTAAAATGTTTATGACACTACATGAGCTCATGGGATTGTGACACTACGTGGGCGCGCGGGCACGGGCGCGTGACACTAGACTTACAAGGAAATGAAATTTAAAATTTGAAATTTTAAAATGTTTATAACACTACGTAGGCATGGGCACGGGCACGAGTGCGCAAAATTGTGACACTGTACGGGTGTGGGCGCCGTTGTCTTTTTAGCAGTCGCCGTTGTTTTTTTAGCAGGTGCTATTGTTTTTTTTGCACAGGCACCTTTTTCTGTGAGCGTGTGCACGAGTGTCTTTTTTTTAGCGTGTGCGTGCTCGGGCACCTTTGTTTTTTTAACGAGCGCTACTGTTTTTTTAGCGAGCGCATGCATGGGTGTCGTTTTTTAGCGAGGGACGCAAAGACAAGTACTATTGTTGTTTTTGCGCGGGTACTATGGCAAGTGAAAATGCATATCTTAATTGTAAGCCAAAAAGGTTATTTTATTTTTTTAATATTTTATAAGTGAAAGGATAGTAATTGTAACATATCATATATTTACATTAGCACACATACATTTATATACATTAGCACACATACATTTATAAGTGAAAGGATAGTAATTGTAACATATCATATATTTACATTAGCACACATACATTTATATACATGTTTTTTTAAGAGACATATACATGTACATATATTGTGAAATACTCCTCAATTAGACCAGACAATCAATCCCCTCTCCTGTTGTTGTAGAGGACTTCCTTATATTAACCAAGACGATTACATAAGACCATTGCACACTGTAGAGGTGGGAACCACAAGCATGGCTATAGTGTTTTGGGACCTGTGGGGAGCCTGAAATCCTAACCTACAAGAGAACAATGGGCACAATCCTAGCTTGGATTGAAGATGTAGAAAGCCATCGCCAAGAAGAGAGTAGAAAAAAACCAGTTGTTCGACTTCTCCACCAAGTTACATGTGAAATACTCAATTAGACTAGACAATCAGTCCCCTCTCCTCTCATAGAGGACTTCCTTATATTAGCCAAGATGGTTGCATAAGACCATTCACACTAGCCCACCGCCACACACACCACAATATAAAACATAGATATGTTGAAATAATAGAATTTGTAATCTATATATAAATCTTCTTGTTCAAAAAGGTGCAAATAAATGATTCGAATAGGTGAAAAACAACCATCTTCTGCCATCGACGATGATTTCTGTTTCGTGAACATGATGGTGGTGGTTCTAGGCAGGATAGATTGTAGATATCATGAACATGCAGGTAAGGCGAGAGAGAGATATGGAAACAAGGAGGCCACAAGTAGGAACAAATCAATGGTAGCCCAACAAATAAACACATAGGATGACTGCGAAGAACCAAGGAACAAGCCAAAAGAAGAAGTACAACAAAAAAAAAGCCCAAAGCATACAAAGCTGAAAAAAGAAGTAGGAAGCTGAGCAAAAGGAGAGATAAGCCCGAAAAATTGATTATTGGAATTTGGTACATGCACATTCACTCAACTAAGCACTGCACTTTAACTATCATAATGGTGTGATTAATCGTGGTTGGTTACAAGTTTCAGTGTCTTAATAATGTCATGTTGTAAGCTTCTTCGTCTCTTGAGCGAAGACATGTTCTAAGCTTTTATTTTATTTACTCTTGCTATTATTTTATTATACTTTAAAATGATGGATCATATGGCCTTGCAATCGTTCCTTTCATGTAGATCTGATGATTTTGTGAAATGGAGATTATGGATTAATGAGTGAATAAATCTTAGTGTTAATAACGATTAAGAGGAGGATTGAGAATTCGGCATTGGGGTGTTAAGTGTAATGTTTTATATCGTGCAATTACATGATTCAAATGAAAAGTGTGGAGAGAGGAGAGCGATCGAATCTTCATACGTGTCGCGCATGCGAATAGCGAGTGGGCGAGTAGTGATTTTAATCAGCTTGTGTGGGTGCATGCTCAGCGTACGTTGATGGGTGGTCGACGTATTGGGTCTTGCATGGCGGTGGCTTCTAGTGGGTGGCTCCTTCGCGAGGATGAGGGGGTGATTGGATGGGGATACTGGGATCCGGATGCAGAGGAGGAGATGAAGCGCAGAGCTGAGGAGGTTGAGGTGGAGTGTGTCAAAAGGAAGTGTGTTCCTGATTGGCTAGACGAACGACTTTGTAACCATGTGAAAAGTAAGGTATACCTGAAGCTGATTCAAGATTTCATCAAAAGCCAGGTAGGGTTATTCTCAATGTGTAGTGTGTTTCTTTTGTGTCCAGGCAAGCCTCCGTCGAAGGGAGAATTAGGCAGGTGGCTTCAGGAAACTATCTTGCATGACTGTGCTATATCTCAAATTTTCTATCTAGGTAAGGGTTTTTTCAATGTGTTGTTTATTAAAGGGCAGTTTGTGTCTGAGTTGTTTGCCAAGGGACCCTTGTTTTTTGGTCAAAGGTTGATACATGTTTTCCCCTTTGAGGTCAATGAAAGCCTTCAAAATGCTTGCCCGCTTTGGGTTGAAGTGATTGGATTGCCTCCTTGGCTTAGACCAGCACTGCGCACCATAGCTCAGTCCCTTGGCCCGGTGTTGTTTGTTAGGTGATGAGGTAGGAGGAAAGCAAGGTAACAGTGTATGCATCACATGGAACCCCTCCAATGAGACTCCAAAATCTGTGGAGGTAGACTTAGGCCAACTAGGTAAATTGGAGTTAGGCCTTAAGTTTGGTGCATTTCTTGGAGCGTGCTTTAGGTGTGGGGCTTTTGGGCATATTGCCAAAGACTGTACAGTCATAGAATCCACAAGGGAGGAGCCTAAAGTGGTGAATACAGGGGGAAGCGACAAGGAGAGTGGTCTCAGAGAGTATATTCAAAAGGGAAGGAAGTGGTGCTAGAAACTGGGGAGAATAAGAAAGAAGGGGGATGGGATAAAGTTAAAACCAGAACCAATGTTAGGCAGAGTAAGGCTAAAGCTAGGAAGGCCCAAAGCAGTCGAGGTTATGAGAGTAGGATGAATGAGAGGGGGGAGAATCTGGATTCTATCATCTTTTCTAACCCTTATTGCCCACTGCTTAAGAGACATAACTCTTTGTTGGTAGAAAATGTTTCTAATGGGGCTTTGAGTGAAACTAGAAAGGAGATTGATCTTGTTCAAAGTAGTCAGAAGAAAGGTGAGGAAGTGGAAATGGTTCCAAAAACTGCATTAACATGATGAACAATAAAGAGTTCAAAGGATGCACGTGGAATGTGAAAGGGATCAAAGAAAAGAAGAAAAATACTATATTTTGGGATTTAGGTGATGTCTTGGGATTTGTCTATTTTGGATGTACAAGAATACAACCTTTTTGGGAAAATATCTAGCTTAAATAGTTTTAGGGAGTGGGAAGTTTTTCATGGTGAACACCATATTAGTGAATTTGGGAATTTCCCAATTCCCATTTTTGAATACTTAAAAAAGGGGACATGGATAACATGTTTGTAAGTTTCTCAAAACCCTATCATATGGCCTATCGTTGGAAAGCGCTTGAAAAATGGAATCTAAAGAGCTATAAAGCGCTCATTTTGGATTAGTGGTGTTCAAGTTATGGTTA